>NC_056731.1:1832427088-1832515499 GCF_019279795.1 Protopterus annectens
ACATTCAGACATTTAAGTTAACTGCTTGGTTTCTCCACTTCCAATAATGACTAGGCAGTCCAAGCTTTCTTCCCAAGTGATCCACATGTTTACATCATTCCATAGACCATCTACCAGAAAATTTTACAAAAGTAAGTGGAAGAAACATTCTATTTGGGCCTCTCAATGGAATCTAGATCATTTTCTTTTTGGCTCCTCTTCCAGCCTTCTTAGATTTTCCAGCATCTATTTTTCATCAGGGGCCAGCAAATCTACTATAAAAGCTCAGTTACTGGCCACTTCAAATTTTTACACTGGGGAAAATCAGTCAACATTAGCTTCTCTCAGATTATCCAAAGTTTCTGAATGGATGCTTTTCTCCTCAGAACTCCCCTTCAGGATTCTGCTCCTCCTTGGGATAAGGATACTTTGCTTCAAGCCTTAATCCAATAACCCATTGAGCGTGCAGCCAAAGTAGTCATCAGATTTTTGACTTGGAACACACTTTTTCCGGTGGGAGTAACTTCAGCCTTGAAAGTGTCAAAGCTACAGACTTTGTCCTGCAAACCCCCTTACATTATTTTTCAAAAGGATAGAGTATTGCTGTGAACTAATCCATGTTTTATCCCTAAAGTAGCCACTGAAACTTCACTGAGCCAATACAACAAGCTGTCAGTTTTCTTTCTGAACTTTACCAACAAAGTATATGCTTCACCTGCTGGATGTGCATCACCAGCTCTGTTTCTATCTCATAATATCAAAACTTTTAGGAAGACTAACCAACTGTTTGCCTCTCTCTCTAAAGCAAAGATAGGATAAAGAGTTTCAAAAGCATCTTTAGCTTGATGGCTATCTAATTATGTTTATAAATAAAAGGGCCTGGACTTCCACTCCAGGAATAGGACGGCTTTTGGCTTAGCCATTCTCTAGAATGTTCTTCCATAAAACCACCCCAAGAGTTCATTATCGGGGGACTTTGTCCCATCCATTGAGGAACAGATGGAAGAGACAACATCAGATACAAAAGTTTGGTACTTACCATAATGCTAAATCTGTGTTGTCTGCTTCCTTCCTTTCTAGACTTCCCACCCTCCTTCCCCCTTCTATTTTATGGAGATTGCCTTTCCTTGGTTTTTGGTATAACACTATGGTCTGCCCCTGAATAGCATCATATGATGTCTTAGCTCCACAGCAGTACATATTTAGAGATATTTTGTGTTTTGGAGGTCTAATACCTTATCAGTCTGATTTAATCTGTCATGAAGTTGCAGGCAAACTTAATTTAGGTAATGTTGGGTAGAATATGGGGATTATGGGTAAGAGGAGGAGCCTGAGCTTTGAATTCTGAAATCTACAGTGGCTAAAGTCAGATCCAAGGTCGAATGTGAAGACCAATCTGTTGAGAAGGATGGAAGTAGACAACACAGATCTATCATTACGGTAAGTATAGAACTTTAATTTGTCAATTAATAATATCAAGGAGAATAAGGCCCTTGGCTCAGACAGAGCTCCAGATGAATTCTTCAAAAATTATAATAACAGAATCGGTAGATATTGTCTTCATTTTTCTCCTCTAGTGGCAAAGGTCCTTGCCTTTCCCAAAACCAGGTGAAGTGTCATTCTGGTTCCTATCTGTAATAAATGATACTGTTTATTAGCTTTAAACTATAGACCTACTGTTCTTAGACAGCTAATTGAATATATTCTGCTTGTGTGAAATGAGTAAGTCTTATGCTATTTTATTTTATATATTTTTATTTTTTATTTATTTGACTGGCTTAGTCCACTTGGATTTTTATTTGTTAGAGAATGTAATTGGAGCTACATTTTATAGGAAATGTATAAATGAAAGGGTTGAATGTCATTTCTATTCTTGTTCTTATAAAGTCCCTTTGCATAGAGACAAAAGCACTTAACCATTTTTGGTATCAGCAGTTACTTCCCTGGGGTCCAACTTATAGCATTCTTATCTCGTTCCAGTATCTTATTTTATGTTTTAACTGTCTTGACTCATGATAGGACTTGAAAAGCAATTTCTGAGGATTAGGAAGCTTTCTGTCTTTACACAAGCCTCCTGTTATACCTCAGGCCCATTAGACTGAGCCCTGTAAATATAGTAAGAGTTGGGGAAGGAAGGGGATAAAACAACATAGTGATTTGAGCATAAGTAAGCCAAAAGCAAGTAAAACTGCACAACAAAGATGATTGATATAAAGCATAAAATGTCATATGAAGGTATTATCATACTATTTAAGAGTTTATATATTACAAAGAATTAAATACATTATCAGAAGTGCTTATATAGGGCGGCCACGGTGGTGCAGTGGTTAGCATTGCCGCCTCACAGCAAGAGGTTCTCTGGTTCGATCCTCGGCTGGGGTGCCTTCTGTGCGGAGTCTGCATGTCCTCCCTGTGGTCGCGTGGGTTTCCTCCAGGTGCTCCGGTTTCCTCCCACATCCCAAAGACATGCTGCAGGTGGATTGGATACTCTAAATTGGCCCTAGGTGTGCATGTGAGTGTGCCTTCTGTGGAAGGTTGGGCACCAGGCTGGCAACTCGACACCGTAAAACTCCACTGCCATTCAATGTGCGGACAAGGTGATCCGCTGTGGCGACCCCTAACCGGGAAAAAGCCGAAAGAAGAAGAAGATCAGAAGTGCTTATATAAAGTATACAAGTCCTGGAAGATGTTTTTTTCTTTTGTAGTTACCAGGAACATAAGTAATGTGAAAAAAAGGAAAATAGAAGCTTATATAGTATGTGCACATAAGACATAATAGGAATAATAGATTAAAGTTATTTGAAATTATACCATGACCCCCCATTAATATTCCAAAACGTGCACGCTGATTGGCCAGCGTGCACATTGTAAATCGAGTTATACTAATGGAAAAAGGTCCGGTCGCCCGGACTTTTTTCCGTTAGTATAACTCTATTTTTAAAACACTGTCTCGCTATGTTAAATGGGTTTAACATAGCGAGACAGCTTTAAAATAAGCAGCGGAGATCTCTGTTGCTTATTTTAGCTGTCTCATGCTAAACCCATTTAACATAGCGAGACAGGTTTTAAAAAAACAAGCAACGGAGAAAGCAAGATCTCCGTTGCGTTTGTTTTACTGTTTCGCTATGCTAAATGGGTTTAACATAGCGAGACAGTTTTAAAATAAGCAACGGACATCTCCGTTGCTTATTTTAAAGCTCTCTCACTATATTAAACCCATTTAACATAGCGAAACAGTAAGAAAAAAGCAACGGAGATCTTGCTTTCTCCGTTGCTTTTGCCCACAGCTCAGATGTACTGCGCAGGTGCACAGTACATCAGAAATGCCACGGATGCCAGACATCTACGGAAGGGCAGCAAACAGGCATTATACTATGCCATTATTTAAGAAAAGTAATAGTTTCTTTTCTTAAATAATGTCATAGATATATAATAACCATTCTGGTGTGGTAATGCTGTATTTACCCATGGCTGCCTTTGTTTGGGCCGCCTCGGGACCAAACCACGCCAACCGTGGGTAAATCCAGCATTACCCACACCCAGGCGTGGGTTATTGCTATAATAGAGAAGTATGCACTTGAGGATAAAGGCATTTGTTTAATAGAAAATAGCTATATGTTGATGGATTTTCTTTACATTAAACTGACAATAACAAATTGGTGCCCCAATAAGTGTTAAAACTGTATAATGATGCTGTGGGAAGAATGACTGCTAACATAATATTAAGGAGGAAATAAGAAGGGAGATAGGGTCAGAGAAAAAGCTGAAAACCTGGCATAACAGTTTACTGCAGTGATTAATTATATTATACTGAGTCAGTATTAGAGTTATACTATCACACAGTAGTGGGAGGAGTAAGATATGGGACCATTTGACAAAAAATCTGGTCAGTTTCTTGTACAACATGAATACCCATACAAATATGAAATAAATATATATAATGTATGGCTATTTCAGAAAAAGCAGTATACACTGCATCTGGTCTTTATTTAATTAACTCTTTATATCACTGGACCACAACACTTTCCTGGCCGTTTTAGCTGACATGCTGATCTGATATATTGTGGACAACAAGCTTTCATATCAGATTTCCCTGGCTTCTTACAGCAGCTTGAATTTTCTGCACGCAAACTGCGTTTTGTTCTTTAGCTTAAGACAGTATTGTTAAAAGTAGAGGCCAAAGCACTTCAAATCAGCCTTAGCTGGAGATTTGCTAAGTTGTAAAAGCTCTTGGATTTCGTTTTATCTGGTTTGTACAGGTCTTTTTTGACTGACTGGATTGTCATCCTGGTCTTTGTTTAAATAACTCTGTATATCACTGCAGCAAAACATTTTCCTGGCCATTTTTTCCTCAGCCCTCCCACCCTTTATCTGCCTATTTTTGCACTTGAAATAATTTTCATATATCCTGATACTGTACTGTTTGCTGATTGCTGAGAACTGCACTTCTGAGAAACTTTGCTGGCAGTGTTACTCCATGATTTGCAGCTTTGTGTTTTTGTTGATACTTAATTGTTGCATTCCTGCAATTTTGGCCCTACTAAAGGGATTCTACACAGTTTCCTGTGTTTAAAATGCCTTTATAAATTTGGTATGTTTATGAGGCCCTTTGCTGATTCCCACAGAGCTCAGCAGTGCATGGTGTCCTTGCCTGTGCCTCTGAAGTGACTTCCTTGGATCACGTGCCATCCAGGCAAAAGGTAAGTACTTGTATTTAAAAATCACACTTCCAGATGCTACTTAAGTGATCAATTAATGATTTTTTGTTTTATTTGTGCATTTATCTGCATTTAAATCTGTGGAATAAAATCCCGGTCCATGTGAGGCAGAGCACCTCGCTGGCTCTGTTCAAGAGAAATCGTGACCGGTGGATGGGAGATCATAGGTTTACCCCGGGAATCATCTCTGTGTCACTACTGGACAGATGCACAACAAACTAATGGGCACAGTATTTCTAACATAAGGGGCGGCGTAAGCCACATAACTTTGGGCTAGGCTTATAAATGCCCTAGGGCAGTTAGCCTAGTATAAACCTATGAACCTATGAACCTATGAAATTACTTCATTTGCTCAAACTGTTTTTATTGGTCTGATTGACTTGAAATTGCCTTATCTAGCTAGTTTGTTAAAGCTGTTTTTTTTGACAACATCCACTCTCAATGTATCTCTTTTGTGCTTTTACAGAAAGAGGACTGAGACATTCCATCTAGTGGCAGTAGGTGGTGGCCTGGTCTATCTGAGCTGGAAAACACAGAAGAAAACTATAAGCTCAGTTCCACAAAGTTCAGTAAACCTTGGCATTTTGTCTGTGCTTCAAAAGGTATATCCATGGAATGCAGTGTCATGTAGGCCAAGATAAGCTACCAATTATTGCATTTTTTTCATTACTTAAGTGATTGCTTCTTGTATTTTTCAAATTTCTGTGCATTTAAAGTGTATTTTTGCTAAAAATTGCCTTTTCTCTTTACTGTTTGATGCTATAGCTGTTCTGTCTCGTAATTGCCTTATAGAGGGGAGACTTCACTAGGGGAATATGTTGTTTGCTGCTACATTGCACTTGAGGGTCCCTTTTTGCAGTGCCTTTACATTAAGAGCACCCTATGGCAGAAGGTGTTTCTCTTGTCTATGTGAACTGGTAAGCTCTCCAGAGGGGCTCAAAGTGTAGTCATTTACTGGCCAGGGGGCAGAGGCATTAGATTTCACTTTCAATCCTACTTCTGTAAATTAAGTGCATTTCCACAGAGCTGCTCAGTGTTTTGTACAGACACAAGCATCTGTACAGTCAAAATTATATATAAAACTAGCATTAGGACTGTAATCTGCAATTTAGTGATGCATTGCACAGAGTTAAGGTCGGAGCAGCTAACTTGCATGTCAGATAGCACTAATAACATATCCTAGCACTATCTAATACCATATCCTAACACTACTCTAGTCCCTAACCCTAGAGTCTGCCCTAGGAGACCTCTGTAAAACCTAGTCCTCAAACTGTAATAGCCCACCCTAATACATGTCCAGACAACATGGATATGCAATTTCTAAATGTCTCCATAATCAGCCTGGTAGATATGGGCATCCTGATATAATGTAGCAATTGCCTGTTCACTGACAATATTGTAATCCTTAGAGAAACCAACATAGTATGCAAGAGATGTACATACACAATTTCCTTGAAAGGAAAAATCTTGCATACAAACAAGGTTGCAAAGAACATGCACACTACACCTAACACATATATTGTACACACACATAGATCACCTTTTGGTGAGGCACTAAAAAGCAATCTCCCCAAACCTCAAAACCTCTTAAGCTTGTGAATGGCAATGCCTATCCTCAACAATCTCTAACGCATACACCAAAATCAACAACAAACTTCACATATAAGCCTACACCCAATGGACCCCCAAAACAAAACCTATAAAGCAAGCAAACAATTTACCCAGGACTCTTGTCATACGGTAGAGCGGACAAGGAGAAGCTTAGAAGCTTACAGTCAGTTGTTTATCTGCAGCTAGGATCTACCAAGTTACACACACACTCAAGTCATTGCACCTCAGGTGCCAGTACGATTCTATCATAGTCCATGTGGGTGTTAATGACCTGCGAAATACCTCTCTGGACTATATGAAGAGAGGCATTATGGACCTTTATGAATATGTGTATCAGACCGGTATGTGCCTTGCATTGAACAGCATTCTACGTCCACCAAGGATTATGCTACAGTATGCGCAAAAATGTTTGATTTTAAAAATTGGCTTAGTTTCTGCTATCAGTCCAGGGGGGAACATGGTCAACAGGCCACATTGCTTAGCCAAAGATGGCCTGCACCTGTCCATCCTGGGCTTCTGGATTTTGGCTAAAACTTTTTCCACCCCTTACAGCCTTTTATAGGCAATGCCAAAATGCTAAACTTACCAGCATAGCAAATAAAACCCAAAGGAATCTAAAGGGATTATTGCTCATTGCTACAAGCCTTAACAAGAAACTTCACACCGTACAAGCTCTCCTCACTGTGGATAATATATACATCTGTGTCATTACCGAGGCATGATTTAAAGCCATGGAAAGTACTGTGGCTGTGCAAGGCTACATTGGCTTCCACATTAGACCATCAGCCATATAGACAGGGACTAAAGTTGAGGGTGTCTTGAATTGTGTTATCAACAAGTATACCTTAAGGTTGGTTAAACAGGATGATATCCTGGAGTTCATCCATATGCATATCCCCATAGACTGAGTCTCTTAGTATACCTTAGCAAGCTATAGGTCACCGTCTATGGCATAAATACATGAGTATCACACAGCTCTTATCTAGACCTACTTGGGACACTATCCATCCAGCCAAACACTCTATTCATGGGAGACTTTAGCTACCCCTCTATAGGCTATGAAAATACACTGCCTGCAACTGATCTTGATCATCAGTGCATATTTCAACCAGAGGTTCAAACATACTGGAACTATTCAACCAGAGGTTCAAACATACTGGAACTAGTTCTCACCAATATAGGAGAGTGATGCAACCTTTCACCCCAACCCACCCCAGCCTGTGTCATGGCCTTTCTGGTAAGGTAGGAACATAAAGCTGTCTCATTCAACTTGGAAAAACTAAGCAAAATCTCTTACTGTTAGGAACTATTCTAAAGCAAACTACATCCTATTAATTGAGTTTGCCAAAATTCAATTCCTTGCCTAACCCAGAGTTCACTACAGCCTATGCAGAGTTAATCACGCAAACACTGTATAATTATGCAAATGGTTATACCAAGGTTACTGTGCCTACCAGAATTAAGCCCAAAAGAAACTCCAAAAATAAACCACACTGGTGAAATCCTAAGCTTAACTGGGTATATAACAACAGGAAAAATGTCATGTCCAAAGGAAAAAAGAACAACTCTCATAATAACAGCTCACCAATTAAAATGAAAAGGAAACTAAAAGGACTAATTAAATGCAGCAAGGCCAATTACAAGGTTAATTTAGCTTCCCAGGCTAAAGACAACCACAAGGCCTTCTCCAGCTATGCCCAAAACTTCAAAGGAAACGTGCAACCGTGTGCAGAACTGGCAGTAAACGGTGCCACCTTCACTGAGCACAGTGACATAGTGAATCTGCTGGCAAATTTAGCTCAGACTTCACTCCCTGCTACCCCCACCGCCCTTCATGAATTCCTTACTAGCATACTCCCTCCAACTATCAGCGTGGAGTAGGTCATAGTGGTGCTCACTAAGACTAAAAACACACCCTCAGTGAGGCCCAACAATATCCCAGGTTGCCTCCTGAATAGCCTGAAATATGACCTTAAAATGGGCTACTTACCAAGTGAATGGAAAATGGTAACTGTTAACCCCCTTCACAAGGTTGGACCATCAACCAACCCTAGAAACCCACTAGACTTACTAGTGCAATATGCAAAGCCATAGAACGAATTATCATGGAAATGATCGACAAAGATATTGGCAACCTACAGACACTGGACCCATCCCAGTTTGGTTTTGTCAAAGGAAGGTCATGCCTACTTAACCTGGTAGACATCTTTGAAAAGATAACCAACTTAATGGGTGAAGTAAAAATGGTGCACACCTCCTAACTAGACCTTTCTAAGTCATTCTATACAGTGCCCCACCAGGTATTCTGGGCAAACCCACTGAATTAGATATAAATCCCTACATAACTTGTTGGATTTCTGGCTCACAGATAGGACCCAAGAAGTCAGGATTTCTGAAACCACCTCCACCGAAAGGTAGTCCACCAGAGAGTACCACAGGGCTCCATGCTGAGCCCAGTCCTGTTTGGCATCTACTTCTTGGTGGTCAAAAGTAATGTCTAGGATATCTGGCTCACCAAATGACTGCAAATTGAGAGCTATCATAAATTGCCCCTGTGGCACTAATATCCTAGATGATGGTCATGCTCCAGACAGGGCCTAGTGGTCGTTAGCTTAGTAAATACCTACGAACCTATGATCCTATCTATGGAAGTGCATGTTTAGTAAAATCCCACAGCTGCACTATTTATTGATTATGCATTAGTGATATAACTGAAAGGAGATAAGCAGGAAAATAGTTGTAAGGTTTTGCAGAAAGGTAATGCTTATTAAAAATGTTCTGGAAGTAATAGAAGAAGATGTAAAAACCATACGGCTTGAGAAAGAGGTAATAAAATTAAATTGGTAGAATTATGATGGGAAAGGTGTGGTTGAATTTTGAAAAAAAAAATGGAAAAGTATAAGATGAAAAAGGGTACAAATAAATGAACAATATTTATTAATACTGAAAATAAAAAAAATGACACAGAGTGAAATAGGCAAGTAGATGGATAAGGATTAAATGGCAAAGGAAAATAAGTTTAAGGGGTAGAAAGATTAAGGAAGAATAAATACAAAGAATCTGAGAAAATGAGAAAAAGGAAGAGCTGCACAGAAAGTATAGATAGTAAAACAGAAAGTAGAGGAGTGCATGCAGGTTTGGAGATTTGTGAAACAAACACGAGTCAAAGAAGGAAGAACAAGAGCAGATTACACATAAAGGGAAGGAAGGAAAGAATATTGATTGATAACAGAACAACAACAAGAGGAAAGACAGCTGCAGTGGCAGGGGTTAGAAATAATACAGCTGAAATAGGGTCAGTAATGCAATTCAAATAGAACAAACAGAAATCATAACTCTCTCTCTCTCTCTCTCTCTCTCGTTATTTATTTATTGGAATATGTTTACTGGGAAAGTCCACTGGGCCAAACAAATAACAATAACTGAAAGGGTGCAAATGCATAATATGTACATATTTTTAGTGATAAAAGTCATAAACTAGTTGAGTGATTAAATTATTGTACTCTAAAGGTAATATACTGAAGAAATAACAATATCATAGCAATATTCAGAAGGTGTGTTGTGGTTATAAACAGAGTGGAGAGAAAGGTGTGGATAGACAGAAGGGTGCAGGTGGATAGTAGAGCAAAAGATAAATTATTTGTTTTGACTAGTGAAAAATAAAGTTTGAAGAGGTAAGGATGTAAATTACAGTAAGAACAAACTTAAAGTATAGACAGTCAGGTTGTGGATGGATGAGAGTAGAGACGTGCGCATTGCCAAAGGGTGGAGAGATGATGCCGCAAAGATTTTTTTGAGGAATAGATGCTACTGCAGGTTCTGAGAGCTAATGGGAGAGAGTTCCAAAGCTTGGCAATAGAGAAGGAATAAGGAATGTTGCCAGCAGGAAGTTTAGGTTTGTCTACTTGCAGAAGAAGTTAATTTTCAGTTCTAAGTGTTCTATTTGGGTGGTAGTGGGTTAAGATGGAAGAGAGGGTATGGCAGTCTGGGGGTTTGTAAATGATTTTGTGAGCTGTGATGAGCTGTATGTAGGTTAGTTGATATGCAAGTTTTAGCCAGTTAAGTGTTTTTAAGGCAATGCAGTGATGGGAAGAGTGTTTTGCGTTGGTGTAAAAATGGCTACCTTTTTGTAACATGTATCAAGCTTGTATATTGGTGATGAAAGGAGCACCATAGAGGAATGAAGGTAAGAGACTAGTATCCAGTCCAGAAGTGAGCAAGAGTATGCTTAGTTGAGCAATTAAGATAGTATTTTTGTTGCTAGTGGTTGTCTAGCTTATATATATTTTTTTTAATATGTTATCGTGGCTACAGAGGATGACTCCTAGCAGCTTTGTGTAGGAGACAACCTGTGTGTTAGAGTTGGTTTGGGAATGAATTGTAAAATCTGTCTTGTTGACAGAGAGGCTTTTCTTGGGGTTGAATAACAACAGTTTGCTTTTGTTTGAGTTTAAAGCTAAATGATTATTAGCCATCCAGCTTTCGGTGGTGGTGAAGGCATTCTTGGTCATCTGCAAAAGTTCTGTTGTTGATATAGCAGAGCAAATAATGATTGAATCATCTATGTATTGTACAACAGTTCCATGTTTAAGGTTGGTATGGAAGTCATTTATAAAAATACTGACTAGTAGAGGTCCTAAACTGGAGCCTTGGGGGACACCTGTAGGAGAGTTAAGAAATGGAGAGAAAGAGTTGCTCCATCTAGTGGATTGTTGTCTATCTTTTTGATAGTTCATGAACCAGTTTAGAGTTATGCGGGAGATGCCGAGGTTGGAGAGTTTACTGAGGAATAGGGAGTGGGAGACTGTATCAAAGGCTTTCAAAAGGTCAAGAGAGAGAGAGGATACAAATTTACCAGCATTTCTAGCTTGATTGACTGTATCCATAAAGGAATTAAGGGCAGTAGTAGCGCTGTGGCAGGTCTAAGCCCATGTTGAGTTGGGGAGAGGAGTTTGTTTAGTAGTAGATAGTCTAGAAGTTGGTGATGGATGCATTTCTCCAGAATTTTAGAGATAGGAGAGAGAATATCAATGGGTCTAAAGTTAGATATATCTGTGTTGTTACCACCTTTTTGGAGTGGGAGAATGTATGCTTTTTCCATATAATAGGAACATAAGCCTCTTGGAAAAATCTATTGAGAAGTATGCTGATGGGATAGGCAATGGATCTTGCTGACATTTGTAGATATTCTGGGAGTAAGTTATCAAGAGCACATGAGCCAGGTTTCAGTTTAAGGAGAAGGTTGGTTATGGTGATGATGTGAATGGGGGAGAAAGAAAAGGTAGATGAGTTGGGGTAGGTTTGATGAGAGGGAGGTGATAGTGGAAAACAGTATTAGTGTTAGTGTGGGGAAAAGTAGTGGTGAGTTTGGTTATGGTGTCAAAGAAATGTGAATTGAAAAGGGTGGCTATTTCACTGGCAGTTTTCTCAGGGAATGAGCATGGTTGTTATCGGTACCAGGGTTAATTAGACATGAAATAGAGTTCCAAAATTTCTTAGGATTTTGCTTGTAATTTTTTTTGAATATTTAGACAGTATTCCTTTCTATCATTAATGATTAAGTGTTTTGCTTGGTTATAGAGCTGGCTGAATTGCAAGAGATCAGTGGGATTTTTATACTTTTGCCATTTTTCCATATTTTGCCCTGGCATTCATACTTTGCTTTGTAGGTTGAGTAAGCCATATGGCATGTTTGATTTTGATTCTTTTTTTGTCTAACTGGGTATGTTTGTTGAGGGTAGTTAGGAATGTGGAGTTAAAGAGCTCGACAGCTTCATCGAGTGACAAGAGTTCTAGAATATTCCAGTTGATGATTCTAAGGGTTTTGTTGAGAATTGTAGGGTTAAAGTTACTTAGACATTCAGCTGCTATAGTGTAGTAATGCCTTGTACTATATATTCTGTTATAGGTAATGCTGTCATATGTTACAGTGACAGTTTTACCCAGGCCAAGCTGGATATTATATATTAATCTTGGTTGAGCACTATATATATATGCCTAGATGCTTGTTGTATCTGAACATATTTTTAGTGTCAAATTACTGCATAGAGTTTTTAATTTAACTCAGTAACTGTATCATTAGGCTGTTTTACCTATTTCCTTCCACTCCTTTCTTATATTGCACCAATTATAAATACAGTCCTACCTCCTCTAGCACTCCCCTTATCAGCTTTTCCTAGTCTTCTTTTTTTTATTTCCATTTATAGTTGTCAGCTATTACAAACACTGTGGGACATCCCTATAGCAGTTGTCTACCGTCCCT
The DNA here is from genome assembly GCF_019279795.1 of Protopterus annectens. Taxonomy (NCBI): domain Eukaryota; kingdom Metazoa; phylum Chordata; order Ceratodontiformes; family Protopteridae; genus Protopterus; species Protopterus annectens. The sequence goes on from NC_056731.1 coordinate 1,832,439,659, forward strand.
ATAGCAGTTCTCTACCAGCAAGCTGCATCTGAAAAAGTCTGTGGCCGGTTTATTTAAAGTGCAGGAACATTACAGTGTATGTTATGATTTAACCCTTCTATGATTGTAAATTTCATTAGAATGTATTCAGGCAGAGCACATTACTGGTAACCCCACCCCCACCAGAGATCTCTTTAAACCATTTGGCGGGATTGTCCTGATCAGTAGCCTGATCCCGGGCCGTCCCGCCTCCCCCGCCTGATCGGACCGTGCCTACTTTGTTTGTTTTGTTTTGTTTTTTTTTTTTATATTACCCATATACAAAATCAATTGCAAAATAAATTGCTTGTGTCTCCAAGAACATGAGTTCGAGAGAGTTCAAATGTTGATGGCCCATATGCCGGTATATGGCCTATAAAACACTGAGCTTGCCGCCAAGCTTCTGCTTAGCGCTAATGTGTTTAATGAGAATCAAAAGCATTCCGAAGCTCAGTGTTTATTGAGAGAGTTAGTGAGTTAGTTTGTCTGGAACAATATGTTTACTTTGGTGAGACCTTTTTTTTTTTTTTTTTTCAGCATAGGTTAAACCTTCATATTATCTATTTTGGAGCAGGCATCACACAACTAGGAGTCACAGTCACACAACAGACAAACAATTTGGGTCCCATTGGAAAAAAGTAGAGTTTGTTACATTTCATCAACAAAGTTAAAAAATAAATAAATAAAATTAAGGGAAATGAAGAACCAGGAAAAAGAAAAAGAAAAAAAAAAAATTCAAAGGAAGGAATGAAGTGAGATGTGCTTTTAACCTTAAAGCCCCCCTGACACAGCTTGTTTGTTTTAAACACGCTCAGACTGGACTGGAAAAAGGATGTGTTTGTGCATTCACAGATCAAGTGAGGACAGCAGCATGAACTTTTGATTTTTCATTATTCCCTGCCTGAACCCATCCATTTGAAAGCAGAAGCAGAGAAGACCATCTAAGGTAAAGAAAAAAGAAAGAATAACTCATATTATAAGATAAATTAGAAAATTTTTTTTTTTTTTTTTTTTTTTTGGTCTCTTTTTTTTTTTTTTTTTTTTTTTTTTTTTTTTTTTTTTTCTTTCCGTGAGAGACTTCTATTTTTTTTTTGTCCCTACCTGGGTTGCCGGAAATCTGGCAACCCTGCTTTAAACCCAACACTTTCTAGTCTGGAATCATTGTTTTACTCAGTCTTCTTCTTCTTCTCAATACACTTGTCCATATTTCTCCCACTCCATACTCACTCCTGGCATAAGGTTTCTATTTCTCTAAGAATTCCTAGTCTACAAAATTGTCAGCTGCATCGATACTTTTCACAGTACCTGGTAGTCTAAGTGACTGTTCCTTGCTGTGCAGTTATAGAACTTGGCTCTGCAGTTGTTTCTGTTTTTGCCCTCCCCTTTTGTACCTCACTGTTTCTACTGCTGTCTTCTTCTGAATTTGCTCAACTCTACTCAGTTATAAACCTCCTTTCCTTCTGGCTGCTCTTCTGCTAGACCTTTCTTTTTACATTGTTCTCTCTCTCATTACAGAATTTGAATTGGTTTATTCCTAACCCTACCTAAAAAGTAGCTTACTCCTGCCCTCTAATCTTTGAAATTTTACCATCAAAACAATCCCATAATTGTATTACCTATAGCATACTAACTTTAAAAAGTATAATACAAAAGGACATAATCTAAAGGCTTCACTTCCTATAAATTTAACCTATAAGCTAACAAAATTAAATGCATTTAAAAAGTGCCATAATATCAACCTGCTATAAGGCAGACTTGAAAACCTTGGGATTTGCAATAGCCCCGCTGTGTTCGCCCTTGCTACGCTCGGGCTCACTGCACTCCCCTCCCTGCTCCTAATTCCCACCCGCCCCCACTACCTCTACATTTCTACCTGAGCAGCCAATCTCCCACCTACTAACTCCTAGCACCTCTTGCTGTAATAATTTTCCCCACCCAAACCCTCTACCTACATCTCACCAGCACCTATCAACTTTCATCTGGCAGCCTCCCACCCCCTTTCAATACAGTTACCTAACCATCTTCTAGTACTGCAATTCCAGGCATAACAGTTTCTTATCTCTCAAGCAACATCCCAAACAATGTTGCACTGCTTTTTACTACCCCTCCTATTAGCCCCATATTTCCTTACCTTATATGAAAATCAGTCTGTCTCAGGACTTCAATTTTTAAAGGCCCATACTATCTCCCAAGTTGTCAATCATCCCACCTTCAACCATACTTACAGTACCAGGACATATCCAGCATCTTGTTTTCACTTCCTACACATCAACTCTTGAAATATTAGTGCTAGAATCAAACTCTACCACAAACTTGTAGACAAATTCCTGAAACTTATCTCCAAGCTTAGGCCTAGCCTATTATTTGGTGGAGACATATACCCCAACCCTGGCCCATCCACCTTAGACACATACTCCCCTCTACCTGTAACCTAAGCTACACACCTACAATTTCCAGGCCATCTAACTCTCTCCTAACCTGTCATCTTAATATTAGAAGCATTAATAACAAGGTACATGAACTGCATGCAATCCTTGCTGTTCACTCTCCTGAGAATCTCTGTCTATCAGAGACCTGGTTAAAACCTACCACTACAGACAATGAAGTACTACCTCCTGAGTATAACATACACAGGCTGGACCGTGCTACCAGGAAAGGAGGTGGGGTAGCTATACTCTATAAATCAGAGCTGAATATAACCACAGATGTAGTGCAACCACCTTAGATTAACAACTTAGAGATTCTAGCCACCAAACTGCAACTTAACAAAAGTAAATGCATTTATATCATCTGCATGTATATTCCCCCAAGTAACAATATAGCTACACTTGAAGGCCCCTTACACTGGATATCTAGTCACTACCCCCAAGAAACCCTACTTCTCAGAGACTTCAATATAGACTGGGCCACCTGTTCATCAGAATCCGCAACCACCCATATTAACCTACACACATTTACGCAAATCATTAACACCTCTACTAGGGTAGGTAAGCCCAACCAAAAAGAAAGCATACTTGATTGGGTACTCATCAATAGTCACTCCATCTGTACACCTCTGGTACCCTCCCCAATAGTCTAAGCGATCACCTTCTCACATATATAATTAAGCACAAAGCTATCAATCCCCAACAACCCTTACTAAGAAATGTTAGAAATAACAAAAACTTTGACTCAGCCATATTCCAACAGGAACTAAAATCATGTAACTGGTCTATTTAAAAACTCCTCCCCATACAGGAAGCAGTTGTGTACTTTAATAATAAATTCCATGAGATCCTTGACTTACATGCACCTATTCGCTCAAAAAGAACAAAGGCAAAACTGCACCATGGCTTTCAAAAGAGACTAGACTCAAAATTAGCCTTAGAAACAAAGCCTGGGCTTTATGGCGTTCAACTAAACACCCACAAGATCAAATTAAATAGAGACGTACCTCCCTGGACTACATGAAAAGAGACATAGAGGAGCTCTCTGATCATGTAGCCCAGGCTGGTATGACCCTGACCTTGAGCAGCATCTTACCCTCACCTAGAATGATGTCACAGTACAAAGACAATTGGCTAAAATTTTGGTGTCATTCAAAGGGGATCCAGTGTCTGTCAGCCTGGGATGACATGCTTGATAAGCCACGTTGCTTCGCTAGGGATGGCTTGCACCTGTCACCACTGGGCTTTCGGATATTGGCAAAGGCTCTTGCCACCCCCATAGTGCCTTTTTTAGGCAAATCTCAAAAGTCAAACCCACTCCCATAGCAGCACAAGGAACAAGAAACTAAGGGTAATGCTGCTAAACGCCAGAAGTCTTAACCTCAAGATGCATGCACTCGAAGCTCTCCTCAGTATGGAGAACATCGATATCTGTGCAGTGACAGAAACCTGGTTCAAGGCTCCAGAGCGCACCCCAGCACTACCAGGCTATACCTCATATCATGCTTTTCGGCCCCAAAACCCGGACCGAACCACAAAAGGAGGGGGAGTTTCCATATTTATCAAGGATATCCACACCTACAGGTTAGTGGCATTGCACAAAGTATCGGAGACCATCCATGTGCAACTAATAGTGGGCAAGACTGCTTTTCAGTTTATAGCATCCTACAGACCACCCTCTCAAAGTCAGGAATCACACTCGGCTTTCCTGAAAACATTGGAGAACATGAAGATCTCTCCGAACACCATTATATTGGGCGACTTCAACTACTCAAACATTGACTGGGAGCACTACTCAAGCCCCAGCACCTTAGCCCAAAGGTTCCTGGAAATTATAAACTCAAATGCTATGGAACAACTAGTCACCACTCCCACAAGAGGGGACAACATACTAGACCTGATCATTACCAACATGGGGACTCTATGCTCCACACCAGAAGTATATCCCTCATTGGTAAGATCAGACCATAAATTAATTTCACTGGATGTCCACATCCCGACCCCACTCCCAGCCCAGAAAACCACAGTGAAAAACTTCTCAAAAGCGAACTTCTCACTTCTCAAAACCAAAGTGGAATCCTTCAAGGCCCCAGGGCCAGTGGAAACTATGGCCCAAACTGCAGAATCCTATATAAACGCATTCTACGGACATCTCCAGGAATGCATGGATCATGCTATGCCAAACAAAACCAAGACCCAATCATCCAAAGGCAGGCGTCCAGTCTGGTGGACCCCTGCCATAAATAAACTGCACAACAGAAGGAGGAAGCTACTACATGATAGAGCAAAATCCCTAATAGGGAAGGCATCTCTGATCAGTACTAGCAAAAAATTACGATCCCTCATAAAATCCTCCAAGGCCAGCTTCGAGAGCAAAATTGCACAGGACACCAAAGACAATCATAAGGCTTTTTTCAATTATGTTAGAAATCTGGGATGCAACTCCCAGACTTGTTCTGAGTTGATTCTAAACGACAAAAAATACACTGAACCCACAGACATTGCCAATATCCTGGCAGACAGGTTCAGTGCAAACTTCTCCACCCCCTCCCCCCCAAAAGAGCAAGTATCTATCCCGGCAGAGGGCTGCCTCCCAAACATCTCTGATGCTCAGGTGAAGGCTGCCCTCTCCAAAGCAAAAAACACTGCTTCCATGGGACCAGATGGCATCCCAGGTTGCATCCTACATAAACTCCAAGAGGAACTAATCCCTCAAATAAAACAGCTATACAATCTCAGCCTCACTACAGGATATGTGCCCACAGAATGGCGTACAGCAACAGTGGTCCCACTCCACAAAGGTGGAGCCTCTACGGACCCTGGAAACTATCGCCCCATAAGCCAGACTAGCTTAGTCTGCAAGGCTATGGAGAGGATCATCATGGAACTCATAAACAAAGACATTGGGGACCTACAGACACTAGATCCTACCCAGTTCGGCTTTGTCAAGGGCAGATCCTGCCTTTTGAACCTGGTTGACTTCTTCAAAACAGTCACCAAAGCCATAGATGAAGGGAAGGTAGTCCACACAGCCTATCTGGACCTTGCAAAGGCATTTGACACAATACCCCACTTGGGCATCATAGATAAGCTATCCAGCTTAAATATAAACCCCTATGTCACAAGATGGGTCGCAAACTGGCTCAAAGACAGAACCCACAGAGTGAGAGTTGCTGGAGCCATGTCCGACTCAAAACCGGTCACAAGTGGCATCCCACAGGGTTCTGTCCTGGGACCACTCTTGTTCGGTATATACTTTTCCGAGGTACAGGCAAACGTGGGAGGACTATGGCTCACCAAGTTCGCAGACGACTGCAAACTGGGCACCATAATCAACTCTCCAGCTGACACAAACATCCTTCAAAAAGGTCTCACAGAGACAGATAACTGGTGCCAGCGCCATGGTTTAAAGCTAAATGACAAAAAATGTATAGTCATACCCTTTGGCAAAAACAATGTGCCCACAAATTACCACATAGGTGGAAACCCATTAATTACAGAGAAAGTTATTAAGGACCTGGGGACCCAAGTTGATAGCAATCTCTCCTTTGAAAACCACATTGCCAAAGTGGTTAGAAAGACCTTCTACATAGCCCACTTCAACACGAAGGGTTTCACATCTAGATCAAGAGAGGTAATCGTGCCCCTTTATTCATCCCTCATCAGGCCCATCATAGAATACAATACCCCTTTTGGGATGTACCTTACCCGACACCTGCAGCAATTAGAAAGACCCCAAAAGTATCTCACCAAGAGGATCAAGGGTCTCAAACAGATGCCATATGCTGCTCGGTTAAAAAAACTCCAGCTCTACTCAGTTGTATACCGCCTACTTTGAGGCGATCTATGCCTGACATACAAAGCTATGTCAAATCCAGAATTAATGGACATGCTCTACCTCAGTAAATCTAAATCCCTTAGAGCCACACGCTCGAGGGACTTGAACCTCAGCACAGAAATAAATAGAACTTGCTGGAGGGACAGGTTCATAACCCAGAGGCTCCCTTCGCTCTGGAATAGAATTCCAATTCATGTGAGGCAGAGCACCTCACTGAATCTCTTCAAGAAGAATCTCGATAGGTGGATGGGGGATCGTAGGTTTGTCCCAGGGATTACTCCCGTGTCACTATTAGACAGAGGCACAGTAAACTAAACCTTAAAAAGGGCACAGTATACTCAAATCAAGGGGTGGCGTAAGCCATACAGAATCAGGCTAGGCTTATAATTGCCCCAGGGCAGATAGCCTAGTATGAACCTATGAACCTATGAAGCTATGAACCTAAATACAGGCAACTTAGGAACAAAACTAAAAAATTCATACTACAAGACAAAAAACAATACTACTGCAAATTACAGACAGAAAATCAAAATAACCCTCAGATGTTTTGGTCAGGCTTGAATAAACTACTACACCCTGGACAAACTACTACCCCCGTCCCAGTTGCTACTACTGATAAACCCCCAGAGGATGTTTCAAATAGTTTTAACCGATTCTTTACTGAGACAATTCAGGCCCTAGCCAGCCAACTACCTCCTAGCTTCCTTGGCCCAGAAAGTACCACCTCTAGAAACCTACTCTCATTTAGTTTTCAACCTGTCGCCACATCACTTATCCGTACCCTAATCAAAAAACTAAAACCCACCACACTATCGGCTGACCAACTTCCTGCTGAATACCTACAAAAATCAGCTGATGCTATTGCATACCCGGTATTGATACTTATAAATCAAACCATAGAAGAAGCTAAAATTCCCACTATATGGAAAATATCCTATGTAATTCCACTCCATAAAGGAGGTAGCTCTACTGAATTCTCCAACTATAGGCCTATAGCTATACTCTCTCCACTTTCAAAGATTATGGAAAAATGTATTCAGAGACAGTTCATGCACCACCTAATCCATAACCACCTCATGGCAGATACCCAGCATGGTTTCAGACCTCACCACAGTACAACCTTTGCCCTACTAGCCTTTACCAACACCATAAACCATAATTGAAACAATAACCATATTTCTTCAGCCCTCTTCTTGGATCTATCTAAGGCATTCGATATGCTTGACCACCAACTATTAATCCACATCCTGAAAACACTCAGTCTAGATCCTAAAGCCCTTCAATGGTTTAAATCCTATCTATGTGGTAGACAGCAGGCTGTTCTTTGGCAGAATAAACTCTCTAACCTACTACTTAACACCCTTGGAGTACCACAAGGCTCTATTTGAGGGCCCCTGTTATTTTCCATTTTCATCAACGATATGAATACTGTCATCCCAAAAGTCAGCTGTATCCAATATGCTGACGACTCTGCCCTGATTTGATTGGCCACATCCCCAATAGAGTTACAGTTAGCCACCCAGACCGCCTTTAACAAAATAGAAAACTGGCTTTCCCAACGACGTCTGATTCTAAATCCTAAAAAAACTAAAATTATTATTAGCTACACAGTGGTCTACCGCCGTTAACTTTATAATAAAAGCAAATGATGGAACAATAATCTCCCCTGACCTCTCCACTAAACTATTAGGTGTCATTATAGATAATAATCTAAAATTCGACCTACATGTTAACCAATTGATCAAAACCATCAACAAAAAACTAGGATCACTTTACAGAATAAAAGCCTTCCTAACCCCCCAGCCAAAGTTGCCATAACTCGAACTCACCTTCTCTCTACTCTTCTGTATGCATCCCCTCTTCTCTCTAATGTTAACAAGACTGTCATGAACAAGCTCTCAATCTGTTATAACCACATTGCCAGGTTTGCCACTGGGCTGCCTTTTATGACACATCACTGCATCAATCGAATCCAGCTTGGATGGCTTGAACTACCCAGTCTAATACTATATAACCAATTGGTTATGGCCCTTAAAATGATATATAACCCTAACAATACCCCTGCACTTAAAGATCTTGTCACCCTCTATAATAATCCTAGACCGCTGCGCTCCTCCAACAGACTCCTTATTCAGATATGTAAAAGTAATAACTCAGCCAGTGACTCACTCTTCGTAAATTCTGTAGGTAGCTCGTGGAACTCTCTACCAGCTGATATTACCTTACTCTCATCACTTGGTCAGTTCAAAACTAGGCTCAAACACCACCTGGAAACAAACTGGCTATGTCACTGTATCAAGCTTGGTTAGCCTGTCTCGGGAATGTGTAAATCTGCTAGGTAGCCTACTATGTAATTTTATCTGATTCTCTCGCTTAATAACACTACCTGATGATTTGTTGTAATGTTTGCTCTTCTAATCACTGAAATATTTTATATGTAATTTGTATTGTCTGCCCATCTAATCTCTGTAAATAATATATTTGTTATTTATTTGTAATATGTGACATGTTATGATAATTTATTATTTCATAGAGCTTTTCTCCCCGGGCCTCAGCTGAAAATGAACATGCATCCAGTCGGACTATCCCGGTCAACAAATGTAAAATAAATAAATAAATAAATATTTCTAGTTTGTTTAAATTGGTGTTGGGAGGGGCTTGCATTAGTTTTATGAATTATATAGGCTGGAAGGTGGTCACTAACACTGCAAGAGAGAGTTCCTACTGTTGAGATTTTGTTAGGGTCTGAGACTAGTATCCTGTCTAGAAGTGAGCCACTGCCTGTATTTTTGTTAGGTCCAGTTATATCTGTTATCAGCTGTGTAAAGTTAAAGAGGTTGATATTGGGTGTGGAGAGTGGTCTAAGAAATGTAGCCAGTTTATGTTTACATCACCTAGGATGATTGTCTCATTGTTAATATTGTTCAAAATCTTCTAGAAGGGGAATATTGTTGCCTGGGAAAATGTATATGTCTATGATGAAGAGATATTTAGAATTGTTGAGTCTGAGGAATGATATAAGTAATTAGGCAATCTTGAATTGAGGAATAGCCTTTCAGTATGGGACAATGGTGAAAGTATTGGGGAAAATTATTGCAATGCCTCCTCCTTTTTTATGGGGTCTATCAGCCCATAGACAGGCATAACCTGGGGGCAGGAATGCTGAATCCTTTAAGTAAGGTTTCAACCAGGTTTCAATTGCTACAAGTATGTCTGGTTTGTTCTGGGACAGCCAGGCATGCAATTCTGGTATTTTGATTCTGATACTTTGAAGATTGACTGTTGTGAGATTTAGCATCTCCACAAATGTTAGTTTGCATGGACAGGAAACTGAACGGTAGCAGGTTTCTTTTTAAGTGACTAGAGATAGAAATATGGTGGTGAGTATGTTTACGGAGAGGAAGTAGTTTTACTTTGGTATGTAGAAATATATCAAGTGTGTACAAGTTGGGGATTATATTAGAGTAGCTGGGGAGGGGTGATGTATGGCAGTTACAGATGTGTGTTTAAGAGGTGTTGATGTTTTGTTTAAGGATGTCAGATGAGATAGGAGGCACAGTGAAAGGGCTAATGGTCAGAGTAGGAGGATAGTTGTAGAAATAGTTAACATAGTGGTAAAGTTAAGAAGTATAAGAAGCTGTTAATTGTTATAGATAATTTGGATATATTAGTAGATTGTGTAGGTAGGAAGTGAAGTAGGTAGACTAATATAGGGGTATGAAATAGATGTGAAGGTGAATAAATTTAATAATTGTTTTATTATTGGGTTATAGTGTGATTAGGGTAGTGTATATTATTGACAGATAGCCTGGGAAGCGGGTCCCTTTCTATTGGATGGTGGGGTTGAGGGAGGGGCTAAGGAAAGAACAAATGTAATTGAAGTGGAGGTGGATGGGAATGGGGGTAGAATAGGGGAAGTGGAGTTTGCCCAAGCGAAGCGAGGGCAAACAGAGTGGGTTGACCCACTCTGATGAGCAGAAATCCCTCTAAAAACAATCAGTGAGATAGGTAAGTAAAATTAAAATGTAGCATTACAGGAGGTTGATTAGGGAAGGGAGGCGGTGATATAAGGATAGCAGAAACTATTGTGAGGGAAATAAGTGCAGGAATGTTCTATTAGAAAGGAGTGGGCTAGGCTGGGGGAAGGTTGAGGGAGAGCTGGAGAATACAAGGGAAGTAAAAAGGTTAGGCAGAATTAAGGGAGCTACTTTGATACTTAGTTCCTTAGAAGGGATATTTCAGCAGCCCAAAAGTACAAGAGGGTAATTTAGAAGGCAAGTGTTTGCAGGGAGGAAAGAAGTTAGAGGAAAAGTAGGAAAGAGGGATATTGCAAGAGCAATGGTGATGCACTGGGTGCCGTAGGCAAAACACATGGAAAGAAGCTAGTGCAATATTATGTGTTCAGGTCAGTTAATACATACAATGCCAGGAGTTAGGCAGTTCTGGTACGCAGCTTGTAGTTGTAGCTGTAATGGGGTTTGTGGTTCCCTTACAATGCAAGTGGCAGCTTTCTTGCTTTACTGTTCGGCAAAATGTCTGTAGTGGTTGGCTGTCAAGGGGAAGATGAAGATGTTTGTGGTTCCTGATGAAAAAGAAAGGAAAAGGTAAATTTAGAGTGTTATGGTGAAAGGCAGATGAGTGATAATGGAGAGGAAAAAAGAGAGAAAAGTAAGGGGGGAAGGAAGGAGGAAGAGGTAGCAGAATGAGAGAAAGTATAAATAAGACAGGAGACAGGAGGATAAAATATAACAGTATAGGCAGTAGAACTAGCTGTTGGACAATATACTACTTATCTACAAAAACAGTATGTCTAGCTTTCAGGCAAATTAAGGGATAGGTGCAGACAAAATGAAAAACAAACAGAAATAGCGGTTTGAAATATTGAATGACTACTGTAACTGTTTTGCCTATGCGACTGAGACACAGATTAAAGGCTGACACTTAAAATCAATAACAGTTCTTGAGTTACTATGAAACAGTTACAAATTAAAGACATAAAAGATAATTACAGCTGTGATACTTCTTAAATTGCTAAGAGATATGTAGTTGTGCAGTGGTTTCATTCAATTGGTCAATTGGTGCCCTAGGCAAAAGGGCACCATGGCGCCCCCCACCACACCACCCAGTGCCCCATCCTGGTCTACCTACACCAAACAAATACTGGAAAAGTGCCCCTACCAGAGCGGTGCCCTAGGCGGCCACCTAGTTGGCCTATGCCTAAGGCTGGCTATGAGTGATTAGGTTGTATTCTGCGGTTTGCCAGTTTAACACACAATGTTTCGTAACAGCTAGGTTCGTATATGTGTTAAAAGTATGTGCAAATGGCTTCACAGTGATAGGCTTGTAGACCAGACTGAAGAAGATAAGGACCAGCAAGCACAACGTATGATATTATAGCCTACAGAAACAAACAAAACCACTAGGTGATATGAACAGAGGTCTATGATCTATGATAAACACTTTGAGGGTTCCGTGTCCCAAAAATGCAGTAAATTAATCTGGGGACTGCGGAGCATACAAACCCAAAGAATACTGCCACTCCACTGCAAACTATGTTTGAGCTATCAGGGCAATCATAAACAGTAACAACCATGCCCAAAAAGGGTGCACTTTAGAAACAAACTAATTTGTTACACAGCAAACACAAACGGCCCGGGTGGCTTTGCTATACAATTCAATTAGCAATCTTTATTATGCAATACCATTCTCAAGCCACTTTCTTTACAAAAACAGTAAAAATAGACCAGACTACATGTATTATAGTTCCGTACAGTGTCAGCAGGTTGGGTACAAGTCAAAAAGACTTACATGAATCAATAAGGTCCTACTACGGTATCTCTGGTTCTGTACATCACCAAGCAGTTCTATGAGGATGGCCGAAATGGGACTGGATAGAAAGAAAGAGCACCAATCTAAGAGTGCCATTTTAAATGGCGCAGGGCATTATGGGAGGAAGAGAAAGGAAATATGTGTATATATATATATATATATATATATATATATATATATATATATATATATATATATGTGTGTATATATGTATATAGATATATATATATATATATATATATATATATATATATATATATATATATATATATATATATATATATATATATATAAATGAAACAGTACTTCCAATGGAAGGAGGTAATCCAACTCAGGTGTTGCACAAAACAGTAAGAAGTCCAAATAATATAAAAACCAGCAGTTTATTGTAAAAGAATGTTAGCGCTTTCACGGACACAACATTCCACTTCCTCAGACATTTCATTTATATTATTCTGGCTATTTAAATTCTTTGTGGGGTATTGGAAACGTTTTTCTTTCATATATATATATATATATATATATATATATATATATATATATATATATATATATATATATATTTATTTATTTATATATCACCATGAGAAGAAGAACATGAGCAAACCTGGCAAGAGGGAATATTTATACAGAAGTGTTTAAGAGAATAAACTGTGTAGAAGGAAGCAGACAAAATAAGACAAAGTGTGTATACAAGGAAGTTCACTAGTAAAAGGTGTGGACACCTACGTGTGTTAAAGGAACTTTCTAAAAGCATTAACAAGCTTGTCAGTGAAACTGATCTAAAAGGTATAAAAAAGGAGTTTAACAAAAAAAATTATGCAAAATGTGATAGTTCTGATTGGTACAATCTGCACATGGTCTAGTTGTGACAATGGTGTAATAGCGGCAGTGAATGTCTTCTGATGTTTAACAGCAATATCTGGTTAAATAATACCATAAAAATAATGAACAGAGGACATTAGAATGGCTTATGAGAGAGTAAGTGAGAGAGAGAAAAACTGTGGAACTAATCGATAGTTAGCCTTTCTTTAGGAATAAGCAAAAAATGTGCATAGTGGACTGGCTACATTTAAGTAAATAAGAAAAAAAAAGAACATCGACATATGCTGCAAAGACACACAGTTGTTTGTTTTTCTTCTGTGTTTTCCTCTTCGTGCACTCTTTTCTTTTGTATGGTCCTTTCTTGTCATTCACAGTTATTGCATTTGAAATATGCTAAATTTTCCCATCCTTAACATCTGTTGTTACCTACCTCAGGCCACGTCAGGCCATACATTTCTTTCAACACGTATTTTTATCTTCGTGTACTCTACTAGATAGTGAAAGAAAAAGCACTTCTAACTCATGCTGAGCCATATCTGAAGTCCTAAATTACACATTTTATTTTTTTTTGTATTTGTAGTACCAAACTCTGAAATAAAGTCTGCCAGCAGTCCTACTTCTTTTTTAGGCTTAGTTATACATTTTTCAAGCAAGTTAAAGCTTTCAAATGTCACTTCACAAAAATGTTCAGCTCCCAAATAAATTAATCCTCATATATTAACATTAAACCCCAATGGCAAAATAATAATATCCAAAATGTCATATCTGTTCACACTGCCATCACTTTTACTTTTTATTCTTACCACTGGTTGTCTTCTCTGTGGTTGTTGAAAAACTGCACATCTGTCCTCTATCAATTCCTTCTTCCATTCTTCCTTGTCTCGTTGCATCTGCATAACTTCTTTCTTGTAACAAAAAACCCTGTTGCAAAAGTTAAATCCTGAAAACTGGATACTTAACCAGATGAGAATGCCTCTGTTGTTTTCCCTTCACTAGCTGTTGCATTTCCAATTGCTCAGTTTTTTCCTCCTGTAATACTCCCTCCAACATGTCAACTCCACCGTGCTCAATCTCCTTCCTTTGGCACTGCCTGATTTATCAAATCTATCAGCACTTATAGGTTCATAGGTGCATAGGTAAGTACTAGGCTAGCTGCCCTTGCGGGCCATTTTTTTCCCTTTGTGTGCTCAGAATAACCTATCCCATTTGGTTATAGATTGATCTTACCCATCTCATGGTTGATAATTATATATATTACCCCTAAAGAGAATAACTGGGATCATACCATAGATAATTTGAGGGGACTCATGCACGACATAAATCATTTAGGAGTACAGGGAGAAGTCCTCGGTAAATTTTGCGTTTCCTCATCCATTAGTATAAGTTGAACTTCAAAGCAGGCAGGGATGAACTTTATTTTATGTGGTTAGGGATTCTCTTCCATAGCAGCGGTATCTTATACAAAATGTGCCTCTCCCTCTGAACTCTTCTGCTAATGTTGCAGAAGAGGTTTAGATCACTGGACTAAGTATTTTTGATGCCATTTGACATGCTGATATGCAACAAATCCATCTGTAATGAGTCGGAGGATGCCTTTTATGCCAGACACAGGTTACCTCTTACCAGTCTGTAGGATACCAAGTATAGAGACAAGGCTTTGAGTCTGACTATGTAGGACATGTTGATTAGGCCTTGTATCCTTTTAGTAAGGTATCTCTGTGGGGGTTCCAGTTGTTACATGCCAAATGGGACATTATATTTAATAATCTGCCTAATGAGGGCAGAGTTGGTGGGGTAATGACAACCCCGGATCTGGACACAGTCCCTTTGTTTATAAGCTGTACAGTATAGAATGACTTTCTTACAAAAATAGATAAATGTTGGTCAAAAGTTAGGTCACTGTCCAAATAAGTTCCCAAATCCTGAACAATTGGGTCATATCCTAGGAGCATATTGCCAATGTGGTAGTTCCTTGTGGTAGATGACTTTCCAAAGGATACAGTAATGCATTTTTGGCCATTAAGTTTCAGACTATGATTCTGACACCAGTTCTTTGCCTGAGGCAAACCTTCCTGCAGGATGGCTAAGTCATTTGGGAATTCAGTGACTGCTCCTAGCTTGCAGTCATCTTCCAAGTTAATCAGCCAGAGCCTTTTGATATGACTTTTACTTCAGAAAAGTAGATGCCAAACAGGAAAGGTCCCAACACAGAACCCTAGGGGACTCCACTGGTGACTGATCTCTTTGTGAAGGCAACTTTCCCTATTTTGATTATCTGCATCCTCTCTGTGTGGCAATCCAAATTGTGATAAATCACCAAAGGAGTAATCACAGTATAAGATGGCTAGACCTTCCCCCATTTGTAGCAAAATTTCAAGCCAGTTGAACTCATGTTTTTTATGGATAAGGAACACTCTCCTCCCCAATATCATATCAACATTTGGATTACCCTTTCAGAGAGAGTGTTTGTTCATTTAGCAAATAATGATAAGTACTGCTATTAAATTTGCATGCTACACGGTGTTGGCCCTTGTTCACTAAACTCTCAAATTCAGAAAAACAAATGCGTTTTTATTCTTTTGTCAGTTTCACTGATTATATCCCACATTTATCTTGCAGACCATTCCAACTTTAAGTGACTCGAAACAAGCTATAACGAACACACTCACAAACTGCCTAATTCTTAAGTCAGAAGGTTAAATCACATGACCTCAGTGAACCTCAAGGTGTGGTGATTTCAGCAAGAAAGAAAGTGGAAACGAAACTGCATATGAATCTTTTTGTGAGCAAAACCAGATCAAATATTTCCAAAAACAACATTATACCAGCCCAGCAGATTTATATATCACTTCTCCTTGCTCACATCTTTGGACACTTCAGATACTGTTTTTTCTGCAATGACTTGTCTTTGCCTGCACCACTCTTTCCCTTATGAACAATGACTGCCTAAAAACAGGGTAAGAACATGGACTGGCATTGTCCACATTTGCAGGCACTTTATTACTAAATGATTGTTTATCTACCACTTCCTCTCCATGTTTCATGGATCTGGCTGCTTGAGTCCTCACCTTGAATGAAGGTTATAGGTTTCTGTACTTCATTAAAGGTCTTTGCACCTGCTAAAAACGTTGGTTTTAGATAGGCACAATATAACAGGCAAAAGTGAATCTTCCTTGATCTACATATACTACCAGACAGTAGGCCAGAACTGACATATAGTTTCAAATGAATAGTCATTACCTATAAAAACTCTCTGGTCACCTACCTTGAAAATCCTTCTCAGTTTCTAGACTGCACTTAGAACATTTGCTGCAACACCTTGGAGAAACATTCTGTGTACCCTTTCTGGTGTTCCCGATGATTCTCAGAGATCAGAGCACTTAGCTAGATGCCGTTGAATAAATTCGGAGCACTTTTGACATTCCATTCTCTCCATCATGCTAATCACTTATATCTGCCTTCAGGCTCAGTCATCAGAGTCTATCTACTTCACTTCAACTATTTATAGTTTTGCTTGTAGGTTTGCAACATCATCCATAAATGACTTATTTTACTGCTCAGTTATAAGTATTGCATCATGATATCCTGTTAAGATCCCATCGACCTTAACATCCTGCAATACTATCATAATAAAGCTATTCAATTTTTGTCAGTGAGCTGGTGAATCTCCAATATGATGAAGTTCAGTGAAGCATCAGAAGACCTCTGAGCATTAGTGTCCACTTCTGTGTAGCCAGCAGTCATAAGCTGCTCACTCAGGCTAACCATGTGGCTTGCAATGGACAAAGAGGATTGTACAAAACTGTCTTTCCATTCTGCTTTTCATCAGTCCTTTTGTCCAGATGGGGATATTACACTCTCCTACAGCTCCCATTTAAGCTAATGAATCAAGAAGTGTCAAATACTATAAAATACAATGTTTTATCCTTTTATAGAGGACAGAGACAAAAAAGTTTATCCTTCTTTTTGAGAGGACAGTAACTTATGAGACCCACGCATACTTCCACTGCCAAAAGTCACAAATATGAATTCCTTGTTTTAACTGCTATTTTAGTTATCCTCTGCTGCTTATGATGCTATGTCCTTTTGTGTGCATATGAGATAAACATGGGTTTGAAACTATGCTGGATTAATTGGGTTCATCTAACTCTTTCACCTTTATGTATTACTCCTTATGATGCATAACTTCTGTTCTGAACATACACAACTGAGTCCTCTCCTTCATATTTTCCAGTCTAGTGGGTTGCTTTTGTTCTATACAGTCCACAAGTGTACATTAGTGAACTATGTTGCTCTTGTACTTCTCTCTATGTACACTTCATGTGTGAGCCCATCAGTTCCAGCATGTGCCATTCTGGGAATGGGTCTTTATTGTAACCGTAATCCTTGGAATTACTACACTATAACTACAAAAAAGGGGATATATATCATGTTCAAGGCTGGGACACCTTGGAATACCACCCCTCCATTGATGTACAATGAATTCCAGGGTAGCATATAAAGTCAGTGGAGAGTGTAAAGTTTTGACTCTGCCATAATGTGCTAAAAGTGCAACACCATGTTTCAGAATTCACTATTCAAATTTGCATATTGAAATTTATTTTTTGGGGATTGCAGGACTCAAAATATCTGGTTATGTGAGTTGCTGGGCACAATTGGCATGCAGTTGCTTACACAATATGTGGTGACATTTGTAGACGCACACAGCACTGCACTTGCACAAACATTTTCTTTGCATACTTTGCATCCTCCTACATTACGCACTGCTCTTGTTCTTCTGTTGTCTGCATATCATGGGTGACATGGTAGGTCACTGTATAAGGCTGAATGAACAGATGGCAAACTCCTATGCATAGGGTCAGGAGATTACATCTTGCATGGGATATACTTATTTTTTTATTTCTCATTGACAGACATTGCAGCCAATAGCTGCTGTTGAATATATCACAGAGTTACACGTTTCTACACCTAGCCAGATCTTGTGTGAGTTAGGTATTTCTTGGTTTATTTACTATCTATGTACATTTTTCTTGTTTTCTAATGATACTTTAATCCACTTCTTGTCATATTTTCTTGTGTTATTGAGTGGCATAGTCGCATTGATTTTTGTAGCGCTAATCCTGTGCAAACAGATTTTACTTTTGCCTTGTAACCGGTTTGAAACTTGTCTTTGTTGCTGTTCATGTAACTACAGTTGCATTGCACTCTTTAACTCTAATTATGTTGTTCCAGTCTTTTAATGCAGATGACACGTATGGGGTTGTGATTTTCATTCATTTATAATGATGTGTAACTCATCTCCCTCTGCATTTTTTTTAATGAATTGATAGCAGTGTGCAGTAGTATGTTAGCTCTGGCATAACAGCAGCGAGTATGGTCATGACAGCTGTGAGTGTGACCCTGACAGCAGCGAGTAAGGTCATGACATTAGTGAGTATGGTCATGACAACAGACAGTATGATCATGATAGCAGTGGGTATGGTCATGACAGCGGCTAGCATGGTCATGACAGCAGCGAGTATGGCTATGACAGCAGTGAGTATGGTCATGACAGCTTTGATTATGACCATGACAGCAGCGAGTATGGTCATGATAGCAGTGAATATGGTCAGGACAGCAGTGAGTATGGTCATGACAGCAGTGAGTATGGTATGACAGCAGTGAGCAGTGATACACTAGTATGTAATAATGCATACAAGGTTTCTAGGCATTCTGGCATTTGTAGACATTTTCTCATACATTATTTTTTTAGCACTGTAACTTTTTTCACTAAATCATTTGGCTTGTGTCACAAACTGAGGTTAGCATGGTTACTGCCTAGTGTGCTTATTGGCTATCCCCTGAAAGGTTACTTTCTTCAGTGATCTTGTTTTTGGGCTAAACTCACAATGCATAATTCTGTTTGTTGATTTCAAGCCAGAAGCATTTGGTCTGTGGTATTTAATCTTTTATTGTAATCTGCAGCAAGTAAAACTTATTTCCACTTTTCTTTACTAAGTTATCTAAAGTCCAGGAATATAGCTAAATGTACAGTTTGATGTTTGGCTGAATTACCTGTGCTAGCTAGGTGATAATAAAACATGCAGACAAATGAACAGTATTAAATTCTGTAATTTCTCTGCAATACAATTTCTACTTTTATACATGGAGTTGCATTTATAAAATACATATATGAAAATGCAGTCTTGAAATTAATAAAATGTGAACCCTTCTGAGGACATATTGGCATCAATGATTTCTTCCACCTGTTTTTCGTTCTCAAGTTTCTAATGTTGTAAAACTATTGTATTATGACCCGTGCACATGTACTGAACTTTTAAAGTAAAATTCCGTACCAAAATCCCATGTTCACACATAGATTACATTGTAAATAAGCAGTAGAAGCAAAGAAAAGAACACATGTTGTACTCTAAACAGATGGTGAAAGTGAATAGTCGCCAAATTTCATTAAGCACCCCTGGGAGACGCGGGGACACATGCAAGGCCTTTCTTTCCCATAATATTCAATTTCTGTTTTTATTTTTCACTACGAGTATCTCAGTGTTATGAAATGATGCTACTTGCCCAAGTATTTGTTCAGTTTAGAAGGACCAAACACAGAAATAGGAATGCAGTGGCTGATAAGAGACTGCTTCTCAGGAGAAATGTGGATAGAATTGAAGCCATGTTCGCCCCTAGAAAATTGTGCTACTTGTAATAATCTCTCAGTGTAGCAAATGAAAGTTCAGACATGGTGTTACCTGGCAAGAATACAATATTTTACAAAATAATAATATGCAGTGTGCCCAGAATAGGAAGCCCTGCTGCCTTGAAAAAAGTACTCAAAAGAATTGTAGGTTTTTAACTCCAATCCTGGAGGCAATGATGGGGATCTGTTATATACATATATTTTTTCAGTTTGTAGTAACCTGTAATACCACTATAATAAACTGTGGGACTGCAATGGTAGGCACTGCACAGAAAGTTTCATCAAGGTTATACCTGAGTCTTATATCCAAAGTAATTTTGTGATGGTTTGTTGTTCAGACTTAATAAAATGAAAAGCTGATGCCAACTGCCAGGAGTTTTAAAGGGGTAGTGTTGTGTGCTTAGTCAATACTCTTTTTATATTTCTGATTTCATCTGTACAGGCTTCCAGGATAGACCTTCATGCATCTCTTTCATCATGCTGTGTTGCCACTTTTATGTACGTGATCAGTGCTGGGATATAAGCAGCAGGCTTCACAGTAAAGCCAAAGTAACCATGTGAACTGACTATACAGAAATGGGATCACTGCACCAAATTCTATTTTCTTGCCTTTTGGGCAAGCTAGTGACGTGAGATCCTGATGCCTCCTGACTCTTTTGTAAGCAGTCTGCTTATAAGAACCACTTTCCCTTCTTGTTAGAAGAGTATGTAGATGCTTAGTTCAAGTTTAAGTTTACTTGAGTGTTTTAGTTTTAGAAGCTTCAGTACTTCAATAATTTGAATGCTTAGCTATAAAGAATGCTTGAAACTGCTCAGAACTGAAGGCACCCTTAGCCAACCAGACATTAGAGTTTAAAGGTAGAGACCTTGATAAACCAAGGAAATAATCCCTGAAGTTTCAGTCCATCATATTGTAAACATTAAGAGCCCCTGGGAGGTAGAATGGGGAACCATATGGAATTTCCCATATAGCCAGATTTCTGTTTTTTTCATTCAGGTAGTCTTGGTTCATCTCCTGGCATTGCAGTGTATCTTGTATCCCCTTATCCCCTCCCTGATCCATTTCACATTCCAAGGACACCAGAACTCTTAAAACTCCTCTTCAAAACTAAGAACACTAGTTCCATGGGTCCAGATGACATACTAGGTTGTCTCCCTGTTCCAAAAAAAAACTGCCTCATTGATTCTTCTTAAACCTACTTACTCTTAATCTGTCCACTGGGTACCTCTCCACAATGGTAACCTTATCACCAGCCCACGCAACTACAAACTTATTAGCCTTGCCTGCTTAATTTGCACACAAATGGAATGTATCATTGTAGTATTCATAAACAATGAATCTGCAACATACATGCCCATGATCCTAACCTCTTCTTCTTCTTTCAGCTTTTCCCGTTTAGGGATCGCCACAGTGGATCACATGTCTGCTCATGATTGGCAGTAGAGTTTTACGGTGTCGAATTGCCAGCCTGGCGCCCAACCTTCCATGGAAGGCACACACATGCATGCACTCATGCTTAGGGCCAATTTAGAGTGTCCAATCCACCTACAGCATGTCTTTTGGGATGTGGGAGGAAACCGGAGCACCTGGAGGAAACCCATGCAACCACAGGGAGGACATGCAGACTCCACACAGAAGGCACCCAGCTGAGGATTGAACCAGAGAACCTCTTGCTGTGAGGTGACAACGCTAACCGCTGCACCACTGTGGCCGCCCCCCCATGATCCTAACAGATTTTATTAATTAATGAATTTATTTCTTTGCCTGAGTTGACCAGGAAAGTCTGACTGGCCAGAGCCCATTTTCAGTGGAGGTCTGGGGGAAAAAGCTCCATCATAGTACAACAGTTAACATTTCTCAGGTATATATAGTAAAATATTTACATCAACAAATATACATCTATATGTTTCTTGTAGCTCTAAAATTTTGCAAGAAGTAAATGAATTGAGAATGTAGAAGGCAAAATATTGTTGTAAAGAAGTTTAGCGCTCTTATGTTTCAGTAAAGAAAGGTTTACAAGGAGTTCAAGATACATAATGTAGTATGTTATAAAATTATGTAGGAAGGGAGATTTTAGTATTGTGTAGGATGGTAAAGAGTTCAAGAGATATAATCAACTAAGTTATAAAATTATGTAGGAAGGGAGGAGAGATCATTAGTAGTGTACAGAAGGACAGTAATAATAGCATATGCCTGAGAGAGGATGGTATATGATTAGTTGTGTTTAGGCTGCCTGCCCCAAACTGGTGTATCTAGAAGGTTTATAACTTAGGTATACAGAGGATTCATGAGAGGAGTAGAGAGGTGGATAGGGACAGTCAGGAAAAAGAGAAAGAGGAGACGTTGTTTGGGGGGGGTGAAGATGGTTGTACTGATACAAGTGTTGGAGGGAAAGTAGTTAAGGGTATAATGATTCAAGTGGAGGAGGGCAAAAAGTTCATAATAAGCAACAAGAAGTTTTTACTTTGTAGAAGGTAGGTTCAGTCTCCTAAATCTGATAAAGTTCTTTCAGAAAGTCACAGCAGCATTGCAGGAGGCTCCCTATTGAAAAGTCGGCAATCAAAATGTCAAGTGCCACCAAAAGAACAAAAACAAAGAAAATTCAGAAGAATGAATATCGAGCATCACTTTTTTCCTAAAAACTTCTATTTTGCAGGGGTGCAACCCCTGCCAAACACCCCAGAACTTATATATGCCAATTCTGAGATTACCATACCTCAAACAAAAGTGAATATGCCAAGAAATGTAATCTCGCTTTTAGCATATGTCCAGATATTCAGCCAGTCAGTCTCCATATTATGGGACTTGCTAATGCAGGTCCCTACATTTCAAATGGTTACTACTGAAGAGGATGGTATGTTGGTAAACACTGCCTTCCTGGAGTTATCCAAGATCTTTGACACTGTCCCCTACTTGGGTATTATTGAGAAACTAAACTAATTCAATGTTAACCTTTATTCAACTCATTGGATAGTAAACTGGCTGTCATATAGGACACACACTGCCAAGGCTGATGGCACACTCTTCTTAAAAAGGCAGGTCACAAGCGGCATCAGACAGGGCTCTGTTTTGGGAACACTTTCTTTGGAGTATACTTTGCTGATTTCCAAGTTGACATCAAAGCTCTCTGGCTGGCTAAGCTTTCTGATGACAGTAAACTTGGAGCTGTTGTCGGCTCACTGTGATATCTATATCTTCCAAAAGAGTCTAATCTACACAAACTCCTGGTGTCAGGATTATGGCCTTAAGCTGAATGCAAAGAAATGCAATATTGTTCTCTATGGTAAGCAAATGCACCCCTGCAGTTATGTCATAAATTACACGCCCTTTAGATAAGTTACTTTTAAGAGAGGGATATAGGCACATTTGTAACCAACTCTCCTTTGAATACCACCTCATTGTCATCACCAACCCCCTTTTTTCCCATTTTCTACAGGGGTCAGGGTATCGAGTCAACTGTTGCCATCTCTCCTTATTCAATGCCATTCTCCTGCCTTCTTCAACACTCATCCCTGAATGCTGCAGGTCTTTTCTCACACAATCCATCCACCTCTTTTCTGGATGCTCTTATTTCCTCTTGCTTTCTTTCTATCTGTCCCAAATCGTCTTCACGAAATTATCTTCTGCTTTTCTGCACATATACCTGAACCACAGTAATCTGTTCTCTTTGGCTTTTTCTGCAGTTGGAGCTACTTTGGCTTCTGCTCTTATGTCCTCATTTTTCCACCTGCACCTGTCCCACAGTGTGCATCCTACCACCCATCTCAGGCACTTCATCTCCATCACCTAGCTTCCTCAACTCCCTGCCTTTTCTACTCAATTTTCTGTAACTTACAGTAGTCCTTTTCACATAACGGTTTTGTACACCTTACTTTTCAGCTTCTTTGGCATTCTTCTGTCATGCACTACACCCAGCACTCTGTGCCAGTTGGCTGCAGCCCAATTGATTCTAGCTTTGACCTCCTCATTCAGACTTCCATTCTCCTCATCCACCCATACCAGATAGTTGAAGCTGTTAACCTGTTCCACTATTTTCCCTTCTATCTCAATTCTTAGCTTCTTCTGACTCCCCCATGTGTTGCCATTACAACTGTCTCATCTGTACTCAGTTTCATCCCATGCACCTTCAGTTGTGCATTCCATTCCCCTGTCCTTTGCTGGTTCTTGCACAGAGTATGCCTGTAATGTGCATAGTCTGCATACAGCAACTTTGTTGATCTATCCTCTCTGACCTGTTTGCTAATGTTGTCCATCACCTGTATGAGCAGTAGTGGGCTCAGAGCTGAACTGTGATGCAGACCCACTACCACTGGAACCTCTGTGTGAGACTGAGCACTGTTCATAGTTGAGTCATTGGGTCCTTGTACATAGCTTGCAGTAAATCTACCAGTGTTTCTGGGACTTAGAACCCCCACAGAACTGCCCAAATCAGCTTTCTTGGACTGAATGCCCAATTGGACTCTTTCTGCATCTATTTCTTCTTCCCAAGTATCTGTCTCACTGTAAACATTGGGTCACTTATGCTTCATTCTGATCTGAATCCAAACTGTTTATCTGCCATCTTACTTTCTACTACTCTGCGTATTTGTTTATCAGTCACCCTCTCTAGCACTGTCATATAATGTAACAGGAGTTTGACACCTCTGTACTGCCAACACTTGCAAATGTCCCCTTTGTTCTTGAACACTGGCATGAGTATGTTTACTCTCCAGTCATCAGGAATATGCATTTCTCTCCATGCTGCTATGACTACACTCTGGAGCCATTTTTCCCCATCTCACCCAACATCTTTATCATATTTGTTGTGACCTCATCTGAACCTGCAGCTTTGCCTGACCTCATTTTCCTTAGTGCTTTTCTTACTTCTTCTGTGGTGGGCTCCTCCCCTTCTGTTATTGTAGGCTGTGTCTAGGGCAGTACAGTTTTCTTCATTCAGAAGCTGTTTGAAGTACTCCTTCCATCTGCCTTTGATGTCCTGTGGACTGGTGAGCAAGTTGCTGCTGGCATTCCTTATGAAGGGTGTCTGACTATCTTCCTCATCTTGATGTTTTTGCCTTAGAACCTGATAAAATTTCTTTGTGCCATCTACTGAGTCACTTTCCAGAAGCTGGTAAAGTGCCAATGATGCCTTGCTCTATGTTATTGTGACTCCTTCCTTAGACTCTTTTTTAGCCAACCAATATTCCTTCCTAGCTTAGTTAATCTTTTCTATCTCCCACTTTTTCCTGCACTCCTTCTTTCTTTTGATGAGTTCCTGGACTTTTGAATTCCACCACCAGATTTCCTTATGCACCTTATTTCCATACCTGGCTTGGCTGCATATCTGGTTTGTTGTCCTCGTACATGTTGTTTGAGGCATTATTATTCTTCTTCACCTCCACCTATTTCCTCTTCTTCTTGAGGTGCTAGAGCCCTAAGTAATTCCTTGAACTGTTGCGCTTTCTCGCCAGTCAACTTCAACTTCCAAGTCCACAGCTTGGTCTCTGTTGCCCTTGGGGCCTTCTCTGACAATTGCTTGCAGCTGATTGTGGCAACCACTGGTTTATGCTGTGGGAGAACTGCTCACTGAGGATGACTTTGCAATCACTGATTCTACCACAGTTCCCTTTCCTTACTAGGAGGTAGTCTACCTGAGTTGCATGCTGTCCACTCTTGTATGTAATCTTGTGACTGTCTTTTTCTGAATCCTGTATTGGCTGCTGTCCAGCTATTTACCAGACAGAAGTCTGGGATGACCTCTCTTTCTTTATTCCTGTTGCCCCTCCCCATATCAGCTATCCTTAATAAATTCTATGTAGTGCAATTAATAACTAAAAGCATATCCTCCAGATCTAAGGAATTTATTGTCCCTCTCTATTGCTGTGCTTTCAGACTCATAATAAAATATTTGACATGCACCTATCCGGATATATTGCATAGCTAGATTAAAGAGACTTCCTCACCAATAAAGCCCTATGCATGAGCTCCCAAATCTACAAAGGACATGCAAAACCCCTATCACTCTGCTTCACCTCCTACATACTTCTGTCCCTCAGAATCTGTTTAGCTTATAAGGCAGCAAATAACTGTGCCCTGCTTGACCCTTTACATATTTGTAAACAGGTAACACCACCACTACCCATTCTCTACACCAAGATTTACATTGTAATATTAACAGAGCCTATTTGTTGGACAATACCTCTTATAAAAGATTTTTTTACCTATGTAATAACTTACCTCTCCATATAAAACAAGTAGTTCTCTTACACTCTTTAAATCCAAACTGGGTTAGTGGGTAAGAATCCATAATTTCACTTCTGGTCTAGATTTTCAGACCGTTATGGAGAAAGGGAGCAAGTAGTGAGAATTGCAGTGGCTAGAATGTTGTAAAACTACAGCTTTAAGACCCATGCACATACTCAGTTGATTGCCTATTATATACCTAGAAACCTATGAGTGCCTAAACCCAAACACTGTGCAAACTAAACTTAATTCAATTAAATGCAGACAATAAAATCAATGAAAATTAATTCAGCTAAAAACAGTAAAACAACCAAGATAAGCAGGCACAAGCAGATATAAGCAGGTAGAAGCTCAGCTAAATCAGTTGAATAAATTCAATTATTTAAATATAGTGCCATAGAATGTATAGTAAATTAAGGAGGTTATGAAAAAATAGAGTAAAAAGGTAGGCCATAATGGAAAACTTGAAGACAATCAGAAGTGGTTACTTCCATAATCAATTATGCAGTAGATTTCAAAAGGTATGGCCCTTGATAAACAAAGTAATGAATTTTAGAAGTTTCAGGATATTTCACAATGAGTACTAAGAGCTCCTGTGAAACAGAACACAGGTACAGAGAAGGATGACCCAGTTAAAGAAGTCCCAAAGATAGGAAAGACCCAGGTCATGCAGAGCAACGTAGACCAGAAGCAGTATTTTATAGATGATATGGTGCCTAATCAATAACTGATGAAATTCAGGTAGGACCAAAGTAATATACTGGGAATTAGGATTTCCTATGAGAAGCCAAGCAGTGGAATTTTGCACAAGTTGCAGGTGGTCCAGTTCTGAGTCAGGAAGCCCCAGGTACAGGGGTTTACACTAGTCCATATGGGAGGAAACAAAGCCATGTACCATTATATGGAGACCAGCTGGTAGACTTAAGTGCTTTGAGAAAGTAATATTTCTTGGGTGGAAAAAAAAAGATTGAAAACAGCCAAGATCTGGTCTTTCAGGGTCAGGTTCTGGTCAATAATCATCCCCAAACCATACTCCTTTAAGAAAAATTGAAGGTTTTCCTCACAGTATCTAATTAATAATGAATCCCTTAGGGCAGCATGAATGACCATGGCAAGTGATTTCATAGTGTCACGTTTAAGCTGATTATCAATCTTCAGTGAGTGAATGCATTCCAGGTCAGCTGTCATTTAAGAGCCGATACAAAATCCTGTGTAATAGTAATCCAAACCACTTGAAAGTTTAATATCTCTTAATGGAATCAAATACACACTGAATAGTAAATGTTGAAAGACATATAGCCCCATGGGACACCACAATCAAGATGGTAAACCCACAGAGGAATTAATCCAAGAGACTACCCTCTAGATCATTTCAGACAAAGGGACAGGACAATAGTATAGAATGACTCTGCCAGCATTCTTTTCCCCTTCCCTCTCACCCGCCAATATCTCAACAAATTTGTCCCACCAACTGCTCCTCAACACCTCCCCTTTGGCAAAACAGGGTTCCTATTGCTTGATCGAACGTTTAGGTTAGCGAATACCTAAACGTCGATCTGATAATAGCGAAAGCAAAAAAACACAAACGAATGATTTAACACAATGAAAGAATTCCCTTGGCTTTTATGCGGATTTTGCCCCTTTCCCCACTGCGATCTTGGAGTTGGTATATTTAGTTAGGGAGGCATGGGGTGCACAGCCCCCCATATCGGGTTTAATTTTTTTTTTTTTTTGCGGTTGAGGGAATTCATTCCCTACGTTAAATTGGCCATTCGCTGTTTTCATTTTTTGATATTACTAGGTCGACGTTTAGGTATTCCTTAACCTAAACTTTCAATTGAGTAATATAGACGCGGCAAAACATTTTTTTAGATTCTTGGGTGCTAAAAGTGGTGCAGGAGGGCTACAAATGGAACCGGGCACAAAAATGTCCTTTCAGGATAATTCCTCCCCACACTTGAACCAAAAATATTTTTTTCCTCCTGTTCTTCAGTGTTTACACAAACAAGAAGGCATAAAACCAGTACCCGCAAGTCAAAAGGACAAAGGGTTCTATTCTAGAATGTTTCTGGCACGAAAGAATAAGGCTTCTTGGAGACCAGTACTAGAGCTTTAATTTCTAAATCTGTATCTGAAAATTCAAAATGTTGGCTTTACAGGACCTGTTACCCCCCCCCCCCCCCATTCCTCTTCTGAGTCACTTGGTATCACTAAACATGAAAGATGCTTACTTTCACATTCCCATAGGTACAGGCTTCAGGAAGTTTCTAATGTTCTAAGTTTCTGGATCACATTATTAGTTCTGTGCATTGCCATTTGGTTTATCTACAGCTCCAAGGATATTTATGAAGTTCTTAGCTCCAGTGAAAGCTTATTGCAGATTAAATGGCATTCACATTTCTCCTTAAATGACTTACTTATCTTTGCCGAGTCTTAATAAAGATGTTAAGAGTCAGTAACTTGAGTTATGCCAGTTTTTACTAATCCAGGCTTCCAGATAAACATTTTAAAATCCTCATTGACCCCATCTCATGGGATTGTGTTTCAGGGATGCCTTCCAGATACCTTTCTTTAAATTACTTTTTTAACACATGAGACGGTGGGGTTTTATCTAGAATCTTTTCTGGACTTCTCTAGTCAGTCTCAAATTTCTGCAAGAGAATTTCTCAAGATGCTAGGGTTCATGGCTTAATTGGTTCTTATGATTCCTCTAGCCAGGTAAAACACACAGACTCAGCATTTGTATTCTCTGGTGAATCAAATTCCGGTCTTGGCCTTTATAAAAAGGGAGCTGCATTGATGGAGACAAAAATTCAGCTGAACCCACATCTCCCCTTCTCTTGTCAGACACCAGACCAGACTCTTACCACAGAAGTGTCAGATTTTGTTTGGGGAGCAGTTTTGGGGGTAAAGGTACAAAGCCTGTGGAGTCCTTCAGGCAGACCAAAGGACATCAACATAAAGGAGATGTTGTGTGTGATCCATGCCTTAAAGTCTCTCCATTACCTACATTTCCAGGGCCTCTTCAAGTGATTACATACAATACCACAGTCAAGTGGTACATAAGCAAGCAGAAAGGTACAAGGTTATACCTCCCATACTGGCTACGGGCAATAAAATGACAGAAACAATCAGCATTCTTGTCCATCTCAGGAACAGTGCCAGAAAGCTCAGTCTTGAACCCATACTTTTAAACACTTTGTTATCTATCTCCAATTCTCCTAATGATGCAGCTGTCATTCAGTATACTGATGATGCTACACTGATAGCTACAGCTATGTCCTTCCCAGAATTTCTGGAAAAAGCCCAAAAGCTTTTTCTTCAATAGTAACCTGGCTCAGCAAGTCTCACCTCTTGCTGAATGCTAAGAAAAGCAAGTTATTGCTTTTCACACCAAAATATGTGTTCTATACAAAAAATAACTTCTTGATCACCTTATCAATCGCACTTATGTCCCACACAAAGCTACTTGTTGCCATTATAAACAACCACCTAAAGGTTAATACAGAAATACAACAAGTTATCAAGAAAACACAGAAAAATTAGACTCCTGTATTGCAGAGAACACTTTTTAACTAGCAATGCCAAAGCCTACAGACCCTTGCATCATCTGGGACAAGACTGTGGATCACCAAACAGGCTGTGGCCTGCATCTCATCTTGGGATTGGTGCTAACATTTTGCTTCTGGTGAGAGAAGAAGCAAAGGAGCATTGTATCCCAGCAGAGTGAAGCTGTGGTGAGACCAGCATTAGTAGTAGCCAGGTAGTAGCCATTCATGCAACTCCCCTCTTTTCCTCATTCTTGACAAGTTAATTCTTTGTTTTCAGTAAGTACTGCTCGATTTGTTCTAACTTCAGAATATCTGCATAAATACTTCATCCTTAAATTTTCAGGGTCTATGTATTAGTTTTCTCTAAAGTGTATGGCAATGCTGTGTACTGACTCAGACACCTCGAGTGACATTTTTCCTGTAAAAGCACAACTGAAATTTTGCTAATACCTAGTTGCACACAGGACAACTAGTTCGCAGTGACAAGCACAGTCCCTGTAGTTACAAACCAGATACTCCTGATAGTGACTGATATTCCCAACTGTCTAATCAATAAAAAAAAGGTCTGTTGCCATGGATATGAACTTTCCTACTGTCTCCATTACCGGCTTGGTGGATATGGGCATCCAGAGTAAGTGTAGAAATTGTCTCATGTTTACTGAAAATCAGTTAACTCTCAAACAAACTAATATGGTATGTAAGATATGTATTTACGCAATATCACTGGAGGCAAACCTCTCACATAAAAGTACTCCTAAAGTCAATAGGTTTGTCAGTATTACATACGCTGTACCCATCACACACAATTCAAAGCAGACATATCAACCTACATATGCTGAGGCACTTAAATATAACCTTCCTAAACCACAAAAACCTAGATGAAGTACACATAACAAACACCCTCAGCAGCCCCAAATGCGCTCTCCCAAAACAACACCCACATCAACACATAGAGCTGCATCTCATGGAGCCTCTACCTCTAAGCCCATAAGGCAAGCCACCACACAATCCAACATTCTAGTCATTGGAGACTCCATCATGAGATGCACTGATGTTCCTCTTACCAGGCTGAGTAAGGAGTAAGTCAGTTGTTTATCAGGGGCTAGGATCGGCCACATTACATATGCACTCAGGTCACTGGACCACAATTACCAATACGACTCAGTCATAATTCATGTGGGAGTAAATGACCTGAGACTTATCACCCTAGACTATAAGAAGAGAGACATCACAGAGTTCTGAGAATATGTGTCTCAGGTTGGTATGAGCCTAGCACTGAGCAGGATTTTACCTTCTCCAAGGATGATGCCACAATACGAACAAAAGTCGATTGACTTTAATAATTGGCTTAGTTTCTGGTATCATTCTAAGGTGGTGAAATATTATCATGCTCCTTTGCCAGCAATGGTCTGCACCTCTTCCCTCTAGGCTTTCAAATATCAGCTAAACAATGTCATCTACTATGATGCATTTTTGAGGCAATGCCAAACTGAAAGTACTTCCAACACAGCAAATCAAAACCAAGAAAATCTAAAGGTATTACTGCTCAGTGCTAGGAGTCTAAACAAAAAACTCTACTCCCTAGAAGCTCTCTTTACCCTAGAGAATGCTGATGTCTGTGTGGTCACTGAGACATGGTTTAAAGCCGCAGAGAGAACACCAACAATGCAATGTTATAATGCCTTATACACATTTAGGCTAGCTATTTCACAGGCAGGGACTAAAGGTGGAGGTGTCTCTATTTACATCAAAAATAAATATATTTCAAGGCTGCCAAACAGGACAATGCACTTGAGCTGCTCCATGTTCATATGACCATAGGCAAAATCCAATACCACTTCCAATGCCACTCCCTTGCAAGCTATAGGTCTCACTATGATCCAGGAAACCCATACCATGCATTTAAACTTATTACAAACACCAACCATCCAACCCAATACCATATTCATGGGTGATTGGTGACTTAATTATCCCACTATTAACTGTGAATCCTACATGACACCAAACATACATGCACAGAGATTCCTTGATTTTGTAAACACAAACTCCCTGGACCAGATAGTCAATACACCAACCAGGGGAGCAACCATACTGGATCTGGTCCTCCCTAATATGGGAGAGTGCTGCACACTCCCTACTGTAATGCCCACCCTGGTAATGTCAGACCACAAAATGGTCTCCTTTGAAGTAAAAAAAATAAAATCTGGACCTGCAGCTAAACCTGGAATATTCAGGAACTATTCAAAGGCTAACCTCCTGCTATTAAGTCAGAACCTGGCAAAATATCAAGCCCCCATAAACCCTACACTGCTGCCTATGCAGAACTGTTCACAGAAACCCTGTACAAGCACACCAATAGCTGCATAAAGGCAGCTGTACCCACCAGGAAGAAGTACAGAACTAATTAAAAAAACAAGCCACCCTGGTGGAATCACAGAATCAATAGGTTGTATAACAGGAGGAAGAAAATCATGGCAAAAATTAGGAAGTGCAGCACCTAGCAGGATAAAAGCACTCTCGTCAAACTAAACAAACAACTCAGAGGACAAATAAAGTCTACCAAAGTCAAATTTGAGGTAAGTTTGGCCTCCCAGACCAAGGACAACCACAAAGCATTCTTTAACTATGTCCGCAACCTCAAAAGCAACACACAATTGTGTGCAGAGCTCATTTTAAATAGAGCCACCTATACTGAACCAGAATATATAGGAAACCTCCTGGCTGATAAATTCAGCTGCAACTTAACCTCTCTCTCCCCCTCAACCTTCTCTCAGGAAATAATATCAAATATAACACCCCTACTATCATTAGAGAACAGGTTCTTAATGTTCTGATAAGACCAAGAACACTACATCAATGGGCCCAGACAATATCCCAGGATGGCTTCTAAATAGCATGAAACATGACCTATCAGGGCCTCTGTTACTACTATTTAACTGTAGTCTCCAAACAGGCTTCGTGCCTCACGAATGGAGAAAGGCAACACTCATCCCTCTGCACAAAGGTGGGCCATCTACAGACCCTGAAAACTACAGACCTGTAAGTCTCATTAGTCTTGTATGTAAAACCATAGAGAGAATTATGGAGATGATCAACAGAGATAAAGTAAACCTCCAGATACTGGAACCAACCTAGTTTGGTTTTGTCAAGGGTAGATCATGGCTACTCAACCTAGTGGACTTCTTTGAGAAGGTCACAAAAGCAATGGGTGAGGGCAAAATCATTCACACTGCTTACCTTGACCTGGCCAAGGCATTTGACACAATACCTGACTCGGGCATTCTTGACAAACTCAAGAGGTTAGATGCAAACCCGTATTTCACCCAGTGGATAGCCAACTGGCTCACATACAGGACCCAGGAACTTGAATTGAGGAGTCCACTTCTACAAAGAGGCCAGTCACAAGTGGAGTCCCTCAGGGATCAGTCCTTGGACCACCCTTTTTGGCATTTGCTTCTCAGAAGTCAAGGCCAATGTCAGTGGTCTCTGGCTAACTAAATTTGCAGATAATTGCAAATTAGGAGCTGTTATTGACTCTCACACTGACACAAATGTTCTCCAGAAGGGGCTGACACAGACAAACAACTGGTGTCAGAGCCATGGACTAAAACTAAATGCCAAGAAATGCATACTAGTATCCATTGGGAAGTTATCCATCCCTGGTAATTATCATATTGACAACACAGCCTTCAGAGTTGGCCCAGTAGTCAGGGACTTAGAGATACACATAGATAGTAATCTAGCTTCTGACCATCACCTTGCCCAACGCACTAATCATAGGTGACTCAATAGTGAGGCACACAGATGTCCCACTCACTAGGTTGAATAAGGAGAAAGTAACAGTCAGCTGTCTATCAGGTGCCAGAATCTGACACATAACACATGCACTCAGGTCACTGCACAACAAGTACAAGTATGACTCTGTCATTGTACATGTGGGTGTGAATGACAAGAGATGCACCTCCATGGACTACATGAAAAGAGACAGGGTGGAGCTCTCAGATAATATGGCCCAGGCAGGTATGACACTAGCCCTGAGAAGTATGAGAATGATACTGCAGTACAAACAAAAAATGATTGACTTCAACCATTGGCTAAGTTTCTGGTGTCATTCTAAGGGATCCAGTATCTGTCTGCTTGGGATGATGTGATTAATAGACCTCGATGCTTTGCCAGTGATGGCCTACATCTGTCACCCCTGGGTTTCTGAGTACTGGCAAAGGCTTCTGCCACCCCTATAGTGTCTTTTTTAGGTGGTATTCCAAAGACCAAATTACCACTGTAACAGCTATAAATAAATGCAATCTGAGGGTCATGCTGCTCAGTGCCAGAAGTCTAAATGTCAAGATGCACTCACTCGGAGCACTCCTCAAAATGGAGAACATCGACATTTGTGCTGTAACAGTGACCTGGTTTAAAGTGGCAGAAAGCACCCCTACACTACCAGGTTATAACTCATTCCACACCTTTTGACCCTGAAACATAGACTGAAGCTCCAAAGGTGGTGGTGTCTCCATATTTGTAAAGGATATGCACACTTCCAGACTAGTAGTCCAGCCTAATGCATCTGAGACACTTCAGGTACAACTAACATTGGGTAAGACAGTGATCCAGGTCATAGCCTGCTATAGGTCCCCAACCATGTCCCTAGACTATCACTCCACGTTCCTAAAGCACCCTGGAATCTATGAAGGTCCAACCCAACACTTTCTTACTAGGAAAATTCAACTACCCCTCCATCAACTGGGAAAACTACTCAAGCACCAATACACTGGCCCAGCGCTTCCTGGTATTCATCAGTTCCAGTGCCCTGGACCAGCTCATTCTGACCCCACTAGAGGAAGCAACATCCTTGACCTGGTTATTACTAACATGGGAGACCATTGCTCTACACCAATAGTCAATCCCTCCCTGGTCAGATCTGCCCATAAACTAATCACCATGGAAATCCACATCTCACCCACACTCCCTGCAAAAGTAACCACCATGAAAAACTACTCCAAATCTGACTTTGGACTCCTAAAAACAGAGGTGGCTAACTTCACGGCACCCATGCCAATGGAAAATACCTGCATGACTGCCAAATCAATACACCAATGCACTGTACGAACATGTACATAAATGCATGGAACTAGCCATACCCAACAGAACCAAGATGCTCTCCTCCAAAAAAAGGAACCCAATCTGGTGTTCCCCTACCATTAATAAACTCTACAACAGAAGGAAGAAACTGTTGCAGAAAAAGGTGAAGTTCCAAGACTGGAAAAACTCCCTTATTCGTCTCAACAAAAAGTTGAGATCCCTCATCAAATCCTCTAAAGCCAGCTATGAAGGCAGAATTGCAGCAGACATTAAAAACAATCACAAAGCCTTCTATAGCTATATCAAGAACCTCCACGGCAATACCCAGATTTGCTCTGAGTTACTTCACAATGGTGCCTCCTATACTGAGGCAACAGATATTGGCAACATACTGGCTGACAGATTCAGTGACAACTTTACCCATCTCCCCCCCAAAGGACCAATCACAATACCGGAAGAATGCCAGGCACCCAGCATTACTGCAGCACAGGTTAAAGCTGCATTGTCCAAGGCCAAGAATACAGCTTCCATGGGATGCGATAATATCCCTGGCTGTGTTCTACATGAACTAAAAAGTGAACTGGCACCACATCTGTGTGCCCTGTTCAGTCACAGCCTCTCCTCAGGCTTTGTCCCTACTGAATGGCGCACTACTACAGTCACCCCTTTCCATAAAGGGGAGCAACTACAGACCCTGGGAATTATCACCCCATTAGCTTGATGAGTTTGATATGTAAAGCTATGGAGTGCATCATATTAATCATATATATATTAATCATCATGGACCTGATTAATAAAGATATATGAAATCTCCAAACTCTAGACCCCACACAATTTGGCTTTGTGAAAGGGAGATCATGCCTGCTCAACCTGGTTGACTTCTTTGAGTCAGTCATCAGAGTGTGGGTGAAGGTAAGGCAGTGCATGCAGCCCAACTCGATCTGGCCAAGGCCTTTGATACCATTCCTCACTCAAGAATTATTGATAAACTCACCAAACTATGAATCAACCCCTATATCACTAGGTGGGTTGTAAATTGGCTCACAGATAGAATACACAGTGTGAAAGTAGCAGACTCCAAGTCAGACTGCTGACCAGTCACGAGTGGAGTCCCACAGAGATTGGTCCTGGGTCCTCTCCTGTTCACCATCTACTTCTCAGAAGTCCAGGCCAACAGAAAGGGACTCTGGCTGACTAAATTTGCAGACTACTGCAAGCTGGGAGCCATTATTAACTCCCCAAGTGATGCAGACATCCTACAGAAAGGCCTCACTGAGACCAATGACTGGTGTTGAAACCATGGCCTTAAGCTTAAGGCCAAAAAATGTGTCGTCACCCCCTTTGGTAAAAACTCAGTTCCCACTAATTACCATATTGATGGGAGGCCACGGAACAATGAAGGCAGTATAAGAGATCTGGTGACGCAGGTTGACAGCAACCTCTCCTTTGATCACCCCATTGCCACTGTGGTCAGAAAGTCCTTCTATGTAGCACATCTCTTTACCAAGGGTTTTGCATCCAGGAAGAAAGAGGTCATTGTCTCTCTCTGCTCTTCCTTCATAAGAACAATCATCGAGTATAATGCCCCATTTGGCATGTACCTCACTAGACACCTGCAACAGCTGGAGAGGCCACAGAAGTACCTCATGAAGGGGATCCTAGGCATTAAACACATGTCCTACATGGGCAGACTCAAAAGACACCAGATATTCTCTGTCTCATATCGCCTACTTAAAGGCGATCTCTGCTTGACTTAAAAAGCCATGTCTGATCCAGCTCTGTTAGAAATGGTACTTCTAAAGAAATCTCAATCCCTCTGCACCACATGCTCCAGAGGCCTCAACCTCATTACCACAATCAACAGAACATGGTGGAAGGACAGATTCCTCACCCAGAGACTGCCCATGCTCTGGAATAGACTTCCCATACATGTCAAGCAGAGCACCTCACTGTCCCTCTTCAAGAGAAATCTTGATGACTGGATGGGTAATAGAAAGTTCACCCCGGGGATCACTCAAGTGGCTCTACTTAATATAGGCACTGGGAACTAATGGTGAGCGGCACGATGACAGGGCACTTCTATAGGCTAGGCTTGAAAGGCTCCAGGGCCATTAGCCTAGTATGCACCTATGAACCTATAAACATGTGTACAGTGGTGAGGAAATCATATAATGTTGAACAACTTATATACAAAGATATGGCATCTAAGTCCAAGGAAATCATTGTTCCACAGTATTCGGCATTCATCAGACCTATCATTGAGTACAATGCCCCCTTTGGTATGTAACCATTCATATCCAACAACTGGAACATCCACAGAGGTTCCTCACTAAAAGAATACAGGGCATAAGTAAAATATCCTGTGCAAACTGCCTCAAGGCTCTATCCCTGTATTCTGTCTCCTACAGGCTTTTGGGGGAGATCTATGCCTGGCATGCATGGCATTGTCAGATGCCACCCTGATGGACCTCCTGCATATCCACAAAACAAACAGCACCAGAATTACCCATTATAAAGACTTAAACCTTGCCTGTGATATAAACTGACCTGCTGGAGAGATTGGTATGTATTGGTAACAGAGTTCCTCCCTAACCCAATTCAAGTGTAACTTGGACAATTGGATGGGAAAACGGAAGTTTATCCCTGGTTTGGCACCTGTGTCTCTAATGGACACAAGTTATTCTGTAAATGGTTCATCTCCCAGGCCCATGCTTACACTTATCAAGGGTATCAGAACTTTTCATAGATTTGGGATGCATGGCTAGGCTTAAAAAGGATCTTGTGGTCGTTAGCCTAGTAAACACCTATGAACCTATGAAATAAATAAATAACATTTGCATAGTCCCTACCTTCACTACCATATGCTAACCCATCTACCCCAACCTCCAGCAATCTCTACTAACAAAAATTGAACAATACAAGATAGCTAAATTTGTCATTAATCAGTCTGCTAAATCCTACCACTGACTAGCCTTAAAATAGTTAAGCTGTCTAAAACTTCCACGCTATCTCTCTGTCATACAATTTGAAACTGTTCATAATATATTCCGCAAACCTCAAAACTGTCCTGCACTCCAAGCCTTAGTGGAATCGTACACCCCTGCATGATCACTGCAGTTCACTGACAAGTCCCTATTAACCATAACTAAAACTCACAATTCCACAGGTCTGCCCCTGTACTCAAATTATGCCTCCAAAATATGGTATTCTATCCTGACCAACATCAGACAACAATCCAACCTATCTGGATTCAAAAAACTTTAAAAACACTTATCTCTCCCTAGCCTAGACTACTCTAGCCCTTACGCACCTCAACAAAGCAAATTCTCAATGTAAATTTCTTAACATCGTCCTAACATTGGCCTTAATGCTACTTTGGTTGTCTGTACTTACTATCTGACATGTTTTTCCCTCCAGCAACATTCCAACTCATATTCACTACCATCTACATCTATCTCAACCTCACAACAACTTTCTTTTTCTATGTACCACCTAACAAATGTACATACTATTCACCTTTTCTTAACTCCTCTCTGCTTTCTACTCATGTCTCCCACACCACCTCTTTTATTTCTCCTACCCATGAAAGTAAAATTGTAATTTAGTATTTTAAGTCTCATTGTATGTACAAATTGTCTTGTATTAATATGTAATGACTCTATATTTTACTGATACCATATTATTTTAAAGTATAGCTGTCTTTCAGTTATTGTATGTCCATACTATAACTTTAAGATTTACCTTTTCTCTCTTGCATAAAATCGACTATTTTATTATTGGAGCTTTTCTCCCCAGGCCTCCACAGAAAAGGGGCTACCACATCCCAGTCTAACTATCCTGGTCAACAAAAGCAAAAAAAAAAAAAATGAATAAATAGATGAGGACTGTCTGGTAAAGGACTAGATGTAAAGCCTCCAGACAGCTTAGACAAGTCATAGGATCGTAGGATCATAGGATTATAGGAGGTTACTAAACTATTGGCCCTGAGGCCCTTACAAGCCTAGCCGTATTATAACCTTGTTTCCTTATAGACCAAGAGATGTAGTCTATATTTGCAATGCGAATCTAAGATCAGCATCGGCTGTCCCTGTCCAAGAGGGATATAGATGAAATCCCTGGGGTAAATTTACAGTATCCCATCCAGTTGTCCAAGTTACACTTAAATAGGTTCATTGAGGAGCTCTTTTTTTACTTGAATTGGAAGTTTGTTCCAGAGGAGTTTCAAACTCTGGGAGATATATCCATCTCTCCAGCATGTCCTGTTAATGTCACAGGCAAGGTTAAGGTACCTAGAGTGAATGACTGTTGTCCCATTTGATTTGTGGATGTGTAGCATTTCCATTAAGACAGAGATCGAGATTGTTCTGTAGGCCAGACATAAGTCACCTCTAAGCAGTCTGTACGAGACAGAGTACAGTGACAGGCCTTCAGTCTGTCCATGTAGATCATGTGTTGTAGGCCCTGAATTTTCTTTGTGAGAAACCTTTGAGGTCTCCCCAGCTGCTGCAGGTGTCTGGTAAGGTACATACAGAAGAGAGCGTTGTACTCTATTATTCGTCTGATAAAGGACGAGTACAGGGGAGTTATAACTGCCTTAGCTTTAGATGCTATGCCCTTACTTATGAGATGTGCAACATAGAAGGCCTTCATCACCACTGTGGACACATGGTGATCAAAGTTAAAGTTGCTATCAACATGCACTCCCAAATCTCCCACCACTGAGTTTGAACTTAAGGGAGTATTATTAATGTTGTAATTTGCAGGGACTTCTCCTTTGCAGAAGGGGATGATAATGCATGTTTTACTTTTAGTTTAATTCCTTGGCTTTGGTACCAATCATTTATCTGTGTGACCCCATTTTGTAGAACGTTGACATTGTTGGGGGGTTCTATAATTCCACCCAGTTTGCAGTCATCAGTGAACTTGGCAAGCCACAAGCTATCTATTTTCACCTGGATTTCAGAGGAATAGATTACAAACAGTAGGGGGCTTGCCACAGAACCTTGTGGAACACCATTTGTAACAGGTCTGCTGGTAGCGGTGGAGTCTCCAACTTTGATTTTAAGTCAAGTAGAAAAAGGATCAAGTCCACAGATAGAGCTACTATAATGCATACTGGAAATCAAGAAGATAAAAGTACTGTAATAGGAAATCAAAAAAATTGAACCACTCTTGAAAATGGTATAACTTCCTTGGGACTATTGGAATAGTTCTGGTGAGCACTTGGCATAAGCCGTGCTCCAGTCCAGGCAAGCTTTTTGGCCATGTACTGAGCAGCAAGATTATGCTGCTTGTTGGGTAAAGCCTTCCCAGTGGTGAGACAGACTGGAATACACCCTCCACATCAGACAGACGAGAGCTGCTGGGCAATTTATAACTGAAGAGTTCTCCCTAAACAGGCATTCAGACTTCTTGTAGAACTCAGCTGGCAAACCAAAAAATGGCTGTTTACTACAGGCTTATCCTCAAACAGACTAGAAGATCACCAGTTATACTTCAGCCATCAACCTGCAGATGTAAATTCATGAAGCTCATAAACCTGTCAAAGATTTCAAGTGCCAGGGAGAAGGATTTGTGCACATCTTGGGGCTAAAGTGTCAAGCAAGGCAGTTAAGTTCCAGTTATAAGCACTGACCCAATCATCTGAACTCTCAGAATTATAACCTTGAGGAAGATCATGCCAGCCAAGGTTCACAGTGTCTGGAGTGATAGAAACAAAACTCTTGTATTGTATGTTGCCAGCATCTGGAATTCCATCTGGGACCGGCTGACCACACATACTGAATAATCAAGTGATCTGAGTAGGAGACAGGATCTTCCTCCAAGTTACTAGTAGAAAATCTATGTTGGTAGACCAGGTCATGAGTATGCTCAAAAATATGTGTATCAGAGATAATCACCTAACCAACTTGATAGACA
Source organism: Protopterus annectens (assembly GCF_019279795.1). Taxonomy (NCBI): domain Eukaryota; kingdom Metazoa; phylum Chordata; order Ceratodontiformes; family Protopteridae; genus Protopterus; species Protopterus annectens. The sequence continues at coordinate 1,832,480,058 of NC_056731.1, forward strand.
GAGGTCAAGGCACAAGATTGCCAGCTAGTAGACTTGGGTTTGAAACTTGGCTGGGGAATAATTAAGTAGCACCAGCATCTGTGTGGAAGAAAGGCCTGGCAATTTCCTTCTGTAATGTATGTCACAAACACTTTGTGGGGTCATTTCATCGAGTCACCATAAGCAAATTTAAGTTGGCCATGTAGCCTAATGAATAAGGTGTCCGACTTCAGATCGGAAGACTGTAGGTTTGAGTCCTATAATGGTCATACAAAAAGTAACCTAACAGTTTTAGAAGATTAACTAGAAATTTCAAATGGACTTGACTCCTTAGTGTTGGGGGTTGGTATAATGGTTACGGTGTTTACCTCACCAAACACAAGGTACAAATTTGATTCTCACCTTTGAGGGGAAATTGGTTAGACTTATAATGACCTGCAAGAATAGCTAACCTAGTACTTATGTACAAACCTATGAATCTAAGTAAACTAAATCCCTTCACAATAAAGCAAAATTCTTTAACAAGAACTATTTATTCCTTATCTAGTCATGCTAAAGTCTCTAAAAATGATCCTTCTGGTGAACATGAATAAGAAGGCATCAAAGAAATAGACAATCTCTTGAAGGAACATCCCCACACTGCCAAGTCAGTGATATATGAAGATGTACCCTTTCTAAAGGCATACTCAAAGGAGCTAGTATGATTAACATTAACATCATTCAGCTCTATGTTTCAACAATGAAGATTACAACCCTGTCTCCAGAATGGATCACTCACAGGAGCTTTATCACAGACAAGCCTGGGGTTATTAATGATGCGGCACATGACTGAAGGTAGCATCAGGCCAGGTCTCTGCAATAAGCACCAGGTCTGAATCCCACACTGTTAATAACAAAATGCCAGTGGTGGAGGCCCATGGGCATATGTAAAATGTATCCTTAAGGAAATACTAGTGTTTCAATTACATGGGTTCTGAATTCACTTTTAAAGTGTTTATGGGTACATTCAGGCCAATAATGCCAAGCCCTCCTAGCTGCAGACATGTCATGTTTTGGATTTTTTGTGACTTCATCAGTACAACATAAGTAAATTGTTTGGCTATATTTTAGAAACACAGGGTCTAAACAGGTCCTTAACTGACCATTTGCATATATCCCATGTGCCTCCATGACAGGAGATGTAAGGTATTACACAGTAAGCTTGGCTGAGTCTATGTAGCATTTTTTTTTTAAATTCTCTTTATTGAAGCATTTTTTACTAAATGGTTTGTCTGTATAACCTTTTTACTCGTTGCTTGGATGTTGTTTGAGATAGTTTGCAGGCACCATAATGTTTATGGGTATCCCACTTGGTTTTAAACATCTGTCCATCCCTGAATTTTTGAACATTACTATACAATCAAAATTAACTAGATTATTTTTCCTATATCTCTTGCCAGTTTTTTTCCACTTGCAAGACTTTCTACATTGGTAAAATTATTAGAAAGCTTTGTACCAGTATTCATAAACATTATTACATCATCCAAACTAAAAACGGTACAGATGCACTTAAGTACATTAAAATGTTTATTAAATACAATGATTTTGTTGTATGTTTTAGGCAGTATTTATAAGATAGCACTGCTATACAGTTTCACGCTTTTACAGCTGATTCTAATTGCAATCAATTTCAAAATCAGGACCTGAAATTTTAAATAAACAAAATAAATAAATTTGAAAACAGAACTAAATTTCAGATATAAGAGAATTAAACTTTGAATAGTGTTTGCACAGATGTCATACATGTGCCAATGGTATTCACATGAGTCCCTATATATCATGTGGAATCTATCATGGTTGAATTGATTAAAATATGAATGTTATATTGATTGTAATTTGATTAATTACTGCTTCTAGAAGCTTACATTGAAGGTTTTTTTGTTTTTTTATGTTTTATGATCTACATGGCTCTAATAGTCTAAAACCTTTGAAAAAGAGCACCTTTAGCAAGTCAAGGCTACAAATGGCCTTTTTGCCCATTCTAAGCATTCTTGTTAAAATTTTTTTTTTAAAAATTTTCTTATTTTTTATTTAAATTAATATAATTAATAATTAATATTTTTAAAAAAAAAAAAATCAAAATTGAGCAAAGATTATGACAATTATTAAATTAAAATTATTAAATATTTTTTATTTTTATTATTTTTTATCATTTTTTTAACTTTTAACTTTTAAGTTTAATTGTTGTGTGTGTTTTGTGTTTTTGATGCATTCTGAGGAAGTCAACTGAGCCGGAAGTGAAGAATAAAAATTTTTTTAGCTATTGCTGTTTGGGTCTCTCTTTGCTTGCTTTCCGTTCGTGGATTTCTACTTGAGTATTTATAAGATGTTTGAGAAGGGGACAGAGAGAAAAATACATTAAAAAGAGCGTTTATTTATATAATGTATGCCGCCTTGAGTTTGAATGAGCCTATAAATTCAAGAAGTGTTCTCAAAATGAGACCATTAGTGCATTAGCTCTGTTATGTTTTAATACATTTATGTGTGTGCTTTAGTATTTACTGAACTAATATGTAACAAGATGAAACTGAAATTAATGCCACTGGCTTGTTTTTAACACAATTTATCCTATTAGCTGCTTAAGTGCTGTTGTAATTTGCTATTATTCAATCTGATGGCATCTCCATTAGCAGTTAAGACTTAAACACTGGTTGTTGAGTAAGGAGTTAATTCCTGCTAACAGTTTCCTTTGTTACCTTGCTTTCTTGTACAGAATAAAAGGCAGCTAGAAAATAGTGTTATGAAAGAAAACAGGCAAAATGAAAACCAAAGCAAGAACTACGACAATCTGAGAACAAGGATTCACCTGAGAAGATCAGGCTGATGGTTCCTAGTTGTGATACAGACTTGTCTGTAATATGGCTGATTTATATGAAAGGAATATTCATTTCATGTTAATTCAGAGGAAAATTAAATTTGTATTGTATATTTAATGTTATATGCAGATATAATACTAAGTTGTATTTCTTCTTTGTTTTTATTTTTCAATCATTTTTTCATGCCTTCCAACTGACCATCAGCTGCTATCTATGGCTGCTTCCATAGCTTCTTTTATCTTAATGTTCCTGGTAATACCCCCTAGGCTTGGTCTGCAGTGGTGGCATATCAGGAAGGAGATGCTGGGCAGAGGAGAGTGGGTGGCAAATTCAAATATATTGTTCTGCACACCAGAATGTGGACTTATTAATATTGTGTGTATAATTACATTTGCCATCAGCTGCCTCTCACATCAGTGTCAAAATGCTATTGACAGTCTCCTTCATGATTTTAGTGTCACCCCCATTAGCAGGATCATGTCTGATTGTAAACAGTCAACAAAAAGCTCTTTCTCCTTCCCTCATCCCTTGTCCAGCTCCTCCAGTGACCAAAGCTCTAGTCATACTTGGGTCAGATGGCTTGTAGCCAGGGCTCCATTTCTCTGTGCCATAGAACCACATACATGTTGTAGTGTTTAATGTTCTTGTTTATCTGTTTGTCACAATATTCAATTCACAATGCAGCTTCTGTATGAAAGCATAAAGATTCTGGTTAGCAGTGTAAATGCCAGGGTTTTATACAAAGTATTGTCGCCTAACAATTAAACTAGTGATAAACATGTTATTGAGAGAGTTGTGCTGCTAACAGAAACCATTTTTAAAACTACTTCAAGTTATTGCTTAGGAAAAAGTTTGAAAAATGAGAAATTTCAGTGATGACTGAGAGTTCCAAAGCGATGCAGTAATAACTTATAAAATGAGCCCATGGAAAAACTAGAGCATCTACCTATGATCAAACCCAAAAATGAAAAAAATCAATGTCGAGATGGCACTATTTTTATTTGGGAAGAGTACAGGCACTTGAGTTCCAACTGCGGTGGTGGTGCTGCAGTAGCATTGTCGCCTCACAGCTAGACGTTGCCAGTTCGATTCTCAGTTAGAGTGTCTTCTGTGTGGCAACATGCGTGAATGAGTGTTCCTTCGTTGAAGGTTGTGCGTTAGGCCCGGCAAGCCAGCACGTCAAAATCTACTGCCAATCATTAGCGGACCGGAGTTCCGCTGTGGTGACCCCTAACCGGGAAAAGCTGAAAGAAGAAACAAAAAACAGGCATTTGAGTTCCAAGTGCTTGAAAACCACTGTCTTAAAGCCAAGGACAAAAGCACCTTGTAGCCCATGTAGGCTTCTGCATAGGTTTAAATTCAAATGTGAGTTTGGGAACACAGCAGTGTTAAGAGAGAAGGAGGTGGATTTTAGGTGTAAGGGGGTGATTTTAGACTTAGGGAACTTGAGAGGGATTTTAGGGTTATGGAACAGGAAGGTAGTTTTTGGGTCAGACAGTAGGTTCATAGGTTAGTACTAAGCTAACTGCCCTTGCAAGCCATTTTAAGCCTAGCCAATTATCCCTTGTGAGACTCAAACCCCACACCCTGTGTTTGTAAGGCAAACACCTTAACCATTAGGCCACCCTCCCAACCCTAGAAAGTAGGGAGGGAGTAGGAAGGGAGTTTTAGGCTAAGGGAATGATCAGGGAATTTAGGGTGAGGGAGGGAGAGTGGAATTGTAGGGCATGGGAACAAGGATTCAGGTTAAGAACTAGGTAGGATTTTTTGAGTTATAGTTTAGGATCTAGTAGGCCAATGTAGTTTTATAGGTTCAGACATGGGGAGGGCTACATAGAATTGGCAGAGCAAGCTACTGGGAGTTTGAGCGCTTGTTTTTCTGTGAGTACCAATACGTCTCTTTTTATTTACTTGCTAAACAGTGTCCCTGTTATTCTACTGAAGTCAGAATGCCACAACAACAAAAGAACTCTTCATTTTCATCACTCTCCGGATTATGCACAGAGGATGTATTTATGAGAAAAACAATTGTGGGAAGTTCTGTCAACCACGGTTGCAATAGAAAGCTACAGAAACCATTCAATGGAAGCTGCAGACAATGATAAATTGGGAATGTAACTTTACACACACACACACACACACACACACACACACACACACACACACACACACACACACACACACACACACACACACAATGATTAGTTGGACATTGACAACTGCTTAAGCTCACAGAACAGCATAGATATGATAAAAATAAATATAATCACAAATCTATTAAAATTTGATGCCAGCCATCTGTGCACTTTAATAGTCCCACAAGCATTCACACAAGAAATGTGAAGAATACCTTTATCTGTTCATATCAGTAGCAGTGTAGCCAACAAACAAAATAATAGAAAGGAATGACCACTAAACTTGTACAGCTGCAAAATAATACAACACAGTTCATATTTTGCTCCTTACAGTAATGTATGTGCAGGTGTATGTATCTGTAAAAATGTGCAGATGTCCTATACTTTGTCATTTTTTATACATTACATTTCTCCAAACAAATACATGAAGTCTGCATATTTTACACACATACATATGCATGCACATTCCTTCACATTTGTACTGGAAATTATATTTTATTACATCAAATGATTACATAAAATCTTAACTTATTTATGGAAAAAGAAGTATTTTACACTAAATTACTACATAAAATGTTTTAGGCAGCCTCAAATTTACATAAAAAATGCTAGCATCTGACATGACAGTTTATTGGCTAGTATTTTATTTATATTTTTTTATTATTAGCGTTGTACAATATATTGTTTTAACTTTTTATATGTGTATTTTTTCATATGCAACTAACGGGTTAAAGACTGTTTTAGTAATGATTGATTGATTACCAATTGAGTGAAATGACTGTGTTAATGAGGAAGGGTATTTCAGCAGTCATAATGGTGAAGCATTTGGTTTGATAAAGTCCAGGATTTACATGGACGAAAGCGCACATGGTGCCTTGAAGCCCTCTACCTGCAAATTCAGGTATCAGAACACCTCTGGGTAGACCAGTATTGTCCAATACCAGCCATCTTCTTGGGCATTATCATATATATTATTAGGTTTACCCATTTTTCCCAGGGTAAGTAGCATTGTTTAATAAAGCAAACAGCTGTGAGCAGGGCAATTCAAAGACATAAACTATGGCTTTCCTGTGATCTTTGTTCATTCACATTTACTTCTTAACTATTTAATAACCACAGTTGTATTTTAGTAGGATAATGTATACAATGTAAGAAGATGACTGAGTTGAATAAAAGCAGGTTGATGCAAAACTGCTAACATTAAGTTATTTGTTATATATTATTGCCTTTAGATCTGTTCAAATCTTTCGGTTTGTTCTCCATCACGTGAAGCAGTTGGTGTAAGTGTAAACATTTACTGGCAAGAATGAGATAAATCGGTGTTCCTTTATTTTCTGTAACACCAAATTGTCACAAATCAGCACAATAAAAGTTTATGAATGTTAGATCAATAATATAATGCACATTATATGCACATATCATTGTCAGAATTAAAAGAATTGTAGTAGCAGGGACTCTGTTGGCATTGATGAGAACTACACTGTGAAAACTTGTAAAGAGTATACCAATTAAAGGTTGTTGTACTCAGAGTTCCAGTCATAAATTATAAAGGAAGAAGAAAGTCTGATATTTTCTCCACATAATATTAAATTATCCAAAACCAAAAACTGGTACAGTCTTCCCTAATAGCCATAAAGAAAAAATCACAATGGTGTACCACCAAAATGTCACGGCTGAAGTGTGTGATAACGGATATCCAAAAGTAAGTTTGCACAGGTTTGTATATGCAAAAAAAACCCATGCTGAATGCATAACAGTAAATGGTATTGTGCGTTCACTGTTGTGAATTCAGCATATTGAGTGAAGATCGCACTATAGAGGGGATTGGGAAATGTACCCTTTCATGGGGGGTGCAGGGAGGCTTGCCCCCTGCAAAATGTGTGTTGTGTGACACCAGATATGGTGGTATGTAGGACTGTATGTAAGATTCTGAGCCCCCCCCCAAGCTTTCTGTGCTGGAGCGAAGCCTTCTAGCTTATCAGTGGGAGTGGTAAGCACTAGGTAACCTATCTACTACATAAGGAGTGGTTCTGGCCCAGAAATTGTAGTTATTGGCCGTTTGGGCAGTTTTTCCATCTCTCTCAACTTTTTGATTTAAAAGCCCGCATTTGCATTTGTTTCCCCCCTTTCCTGTAACTAGTTTAGTCTAGATACCGATTATTAGTTTTAGCACTTGAATTTGCTTATTCGTGATCAGCATTTTTTCAGAACTTGTTGTAAGCACTAAATAACCTACTAATTACTACAGCACTCAACCCTCCTCATTACCTAGAGGAAAACAGTTTTGGTACTTACTTTCCTCACTTGCTTAGAGAAAAACAGCTCTTGTACTCACTTTCCTCACTTATCTAGAGGAAAATAGTTTTATATTCAGGCATGTCCAAGGGTCAGCTCCCAGTGTTCTCTCCTGTCTATCTGATGAATCTGGGCATCTTGGGGCAATGTGGAAATTGCCTCATGTACACAGACAACCCTCTCCTCATACCACCCAACACTACAACCTGTGAGAGATGCACTTATTTAGCCAAACTGGAGGTAAAGCTCTCTCCAATCAAGACTGAACTTGACAGTCAAGAGGAGAAGGTAAACACCTGCACCACACCACACTCATCACATAGTCTCACTAAATCTACACCACCAAAATCCACACATAGAAACACAAAAACATTCACGGAGGCTCTCAATAATAATCTGTTCAAGCAACAGAGACCTCCAAAGCAGAAATGCAAGAAACCTCCACCCTCCCAACACAGCCCAAATGACACATAGCCCGCAAACTCAGTGTGACACTCAACCACAGCCAATAAGGCAAAACAACGTACCCAACACACTAGTCATAGGCGACTCTATAGTCAGGCACACTGATGTCCCACTAACCAGGCTAAACAAGGAGAAGGTTACTGTCAGCTGCCTGTTGGTTGCCAGGATCCGCCACATAACCCACACACTCAGGTAACTCCACAACAAGTACAAATATGACTCTGTCATTGTCCATGTTGATGTGAATGACCTGAGACATACCTCCCTGGACTACATGAAAAGAGACATGGAAGAGCTCTCTGATCTTGTAGCCCAGGCAGGTATGACCCTAGCCCTGAGTAGCATTCTGCCATCACCCAGAATGATGCCGCAGTACAAGGGCAAAATGATTGACTTCAACAATTGGCTAAGCTTATAGTGTCATTCTAAAGGGATCCAGTATCTGTCTGCCTGGGATGACATGGTCGAGACACCAAGATGCTTTGCCATAGATGGCCTGCACCTGTCACCCCTGGGATTCTGGATACCGGCTAAGGTTCTTGCCACCCCTATAGTGCCTTTTTTAGCCAAGGTTCAAATGACAAATTCACCACCGTAAGAGGAACAGGAAAGCAAAAACTGAGGGTGATGCGAATCAATGCTAGAAGTCTAAATCTCAAAATGCACTCACTCGAGGCATTCCTTAAAATGGAGAACATCGATATCTGTGCAGCGACTGAGACCTGGTTCAAGCCTCCAGACAGCACTCCTGCACTACCAGGCTAAAACTCATACCACACTTTTCGGCCATGTAACCTGGACCGGAACACCAAAGGCGAAGGTGTGTCCATATTCATTAAGGATATCCACACCTCCAGGTTAGTTGCTCAGCATAATGCAGCCGAGGTTATCCAAGTGCAACTAACTCTGGACAAAACTTCAATCCAAGTTATAGCTTGCTACAGATCCCTAACCATGCCCCAGGATTCCCACTCCTCTTTTCTTAATGTACTGGAAAATATTAGGAAAATATTATTATTAATATTAATATTAATATTATATTTATTAACTAAACACCTTAATAATGGGCGATTTCAACTACCCCACCATTAACTGGGAAAACTACTCATGTACCAACTCTTTCGCTCAATGCTTTCTGAAATTCATAAACTCCAATGCCCTGGATCAACTTATCCACACCCCCACCAGGGGCAACAATATCCTAGATCTAGTCATTACCAACATGAGTGACCAGTGTTCCACACCTGAAGTCAATGCCTCATTGGTCCGATCCAACCATAAGCTAATTACCTTAGATATTCACATCCTGCACCCACCCTCCCATTAAGGAAACCATGGTAAAAAATTTCTCCAAAGCCAACTTCATGCTTTTTAAGACAGAAGTGGTGAACTTCATGACACCCATGCAGATTGACAATACAGTTATGACTACTGAATCCTACACAATTGCACTTTATAAGCACTTACACAAGTGCATGGATCATGCTATCCCAAACAGAACCAAGACGCTAGCCTCCAAAAAAAGGAAGCTAATCTGGAGGTCCCCTGCCATAAACAAACTGTACAACAGAAGGAAGAAACTGTTGCAAAAGAGAGTAAAATCCCATGAGTGGAGGAGCTCCCTGGTCAGCCTCATTAAGAAGCTGCGATCCCTGCTAATATCCTCCAAAGCTAGTTATGAAAACAAAATTGCCACTGAGTCTAAAGACAACCACAAAGCATTATATAGCTATGTCAAGAATCTCAATGGCAACACTCAGATCTGCTCTGAGTTACAGCACAATGGCACTAAATATACAGACCCAACTGATATTGCCAACATCCTGGCAGATAGGTTCAGTGCTAACTTTACCCCCCTCTCACCCCCTAAAGAGCCCACCTCTATACTGGAAGAATGCAAAGTTCCTGTAATCATGGCTGCACAGGTGAAAACCACACTCTCCAAAGTCAAGAACACAGCATCCATGGGACCAGACAACATCCGAGGATGCGTTCTACATGAACTACAGAATGAACTGGCACTCCACCTAAGTACCATGTTCAATCATAGCCTCACCTCAGGCTTTGTGCCTGCTGAATGGTGCGTAGCAACGGGTATCCCACTCCATAAGGGGGGAGCCACCACAGACCCCGGGAACTACTGCCTCATTAGCCTGACGAGCCTGGTCTGCAAGGCCATGGAACGTATCATCATGGAACTTATAAACAAAGACATTGATAATCACCAAACTCTGGACCCCACCCAGTTCAGGTTTGTAAAAGGCAGATTATGTCTCCTAAACCTGATAGACTTCTTTGAAGCAATCACCAAAGCCGTAGACGAGGGTAAGGTGGTTCACACAGCCTATCTAGATCTTGCCAAGGCTCTCGACACCATCCCCCACTCTGGAATTATAGATAAACTCACTAAAATAGGTATAAATCCAATGTCACAAGATGAGTTGCCAACTGGCTCACTGACAGAACCCACACTGTAAAAGTAGCAGACTCCAAATCCAACTTCAGACCAGTGACAAGTGGAGTACCACAGGGTTCCGTCCTGGGTCCTCTCCTGTTTGGTATCTACTTCTCTGAAGTACAGACTAACACAGAAGGTCTTTGGCTAATGAAGTTCACAGATGACTGCAAACTAGGAGCCATAATCAAAACTCCTAATGATGTGGACATCCCACAAAAGGGCCTCACTGAGACAGATGCCTGGTGTCAAAGCCATGGCCTCAATCTCAATGCCAAAAAGTGCATTGTCATCCCCTTTGGTAAAAACTCTGTACCCATGAACTACACTAAAGTGTGATAAGAGACCTTGGGACACAGGTGGGCAGTAGTCTCTTCTCTGATAATCACATCATCACAGTAGTCAGGAAATCCTTCTACATGGCACACCTCATCACGAAAGGTTTCTCATCCAGAAAAAAAGAGGTCATTGTTCCCCTCTACTCATCACTCATTAAACCCATTATAGAGTACAATGCCCCTTTTGGTATGTACCTCACAAGACATCTACAACAACTGAAAAGGCCACAGAAATACCTCACAAAGAGGATTACTGGCCTCAAACAGATGCCCTAGGCAGACCGTCTCAAAAAACTCCAGCTTTACTCCGTCACATATTGCCTACTTAGAGGTGATCTCTGCCTAACATACAAAGCTATGTCAAAGCCTGAGCTGTTGGACATGCTCCACTTAAAGAAATCCCAATCCCTCTGAGCTACACGCTCTAGGGACCTAAACCTTGTCACCACAATAAACAGAACATGCCGGCGGGATAGATTCCTGTCCCAGAGACTTCCCATACTCTGGAATAAACTACCTGTCTATATCAAACAAAGCTCCTCATTAGCACTCTTCAAGAAAAATCTTGATGATTGGATGGGAAATAGGAAATTCACCCCGGGGATCACTTATGGGGCTCTGCTCGACAGTGGCACAGGAAAATAATTTTCTTGGGTGGCAAAAGCCAGGGCACCTTTTTGGCTGGGCTTGTATAGGCCCCAGGACCTAGTACCTACCTATGAACCTATGTTCAAAAAATGTTGACAATTCAAAATTTTTTTTTAGTTCTTTCTTTTTCTCGGTCGCTATCATACGTTTCGACAATGTTTTTTGAGTATGTGGGTGCTCACAACAAACATGTTTAACATTATGATAGTAAACCATCACAACAAATAAAGGAATGAACTTCTAGCTGAAAAATGAAACTCAAATACCTGGATACATTTTTGTTTAAATATATTTATAAACTCAGAAATGAAACATAAAGTAAAACTGACAGGAGTAAGTGCTTATCTTTTATATCATGTCCTCTCTTTGTTAATGAAAGTAGGAGCTGACCCTATAATCTTACTAATTTTTCATTCAAACTAAAATTCTTTCAGGTGTTAAAATATTTCTCAATCCAGGAGTGTCCAGACTTTGAACTAATGATATTGCTAAACTCCACTTTGAAGGCTCAGTGGCTCTTTTTAAAGATTCTTATTCATTCTGCTGGCTATCATATGTATAAAAACCTATCTGTAAGTTTGCTGCCCAACTCTTACTTTCAACTTTACATTCTACTGAATATCTTCTGTATAAAAACATATCTGTAAGGTTGTTAATCAACTCTTACTTTCAACTTTACAAGATCACATGGTTTGTTTACATGATCATTGGAAACATAGTTTATTGTGCTGTATGTACATTATGAAGTGTTTTTTATGAAGGTAAAGCTCCAAGAAAAAATAGAAGAAAGGTGCATTAGAGCCATTAAGAATAAAGATACACTTAATGCACTATATAGACATTCTACAGCTTGTAATAGGTTTAAAAAGTTTGTTTTTGGTGTTTTGGATCATGAAAAACTGGATGTGAGGGGAGGAAGGGGGGAAGATTATTTAGAGTATTTTAGAATACAAATGGCAAATTATACTTCATGTTGCAAATACATTTGGTTTGAACGCAGGCATCAATTTTAAAAGTTATTTAAACAGACTTATGTCCTTTAAGTGTTAATCATTTGATTTATTTATTTAATTAAATTGTGGGTGTTTGTAATTGATGCATAACAGTGTATTTCAAGGTATATAATGGGTTGCTAATTGTGTGCCGTCAGTCTGATGAAGTCTCCAGTCCACTGTGATTATTAGAGAAATGAAAGCACTTACTACTGACGGTTTTATTTTATGTCTCATTTCTGAGGTTATACATATATTTAAAAAATTTTGTCCCTGCATTTCAGTTTCATTTTTTTTGGCCAGTGGTTCATTCCATTATATGGTGTTTTTTATGGCTATTAGGGAAGACTGTGCCAGTTTTTGGTTTAGTATTTTCATGTCTGTTCACGCTTTCCCTGCTGCTCATGACTGTGAAGACATGTCTTTTGATTTGACTGCATATTCCTTTTATGCACTACACTGGGGAGAAATGGGTGAGCAAATGGGGATTAGTAATTTTAATAAAATAATGATATGGCTCATGGTATAATTGAAAACACCAGAGCTGAATCTAAAGTTATTTCAGTGGAGATTCATGTGCCTGCATGCATGGAGAGTTTGAGTAGTGTCCCACAGAGGTCAGGAGTGACCAGATACTTCAAGGATATGTTTTCTATTTTGAAGTTGGATAATGGTGTTTCCTTTAAGGATCAAGCACATACAGGTATTCTTAAGGTTCAGTTCGACAAAGAAGTGCTTTTTTAAGGAGACAGAGATGATGGCCATTAAATATAAACCTGTGCAATGAGACTTAGCATCTCATAAAAACTCTTTAAAAGCAAATAGAGTCCCCAGAGGTTTCAGAGTTGGCGATAAAGCAATTTGTTTTTTATTCAGAAGAATTTAATGCTTATTGGGAATCTATTAATCATCAAGTAGGCATTGGTTTGTTAACCTGTTGCTTGACAAAACCAAGAAAGTGCTTTGTATTTAGAGCACAAATTGGAAATCAGTTCAGATAAACTATCTTTGGCATCATCATCACAGGCAATCAGATGATATAAGAATGTCTTTTGGTCTTGATAAGTGTGCAAAAGAAATCTTTAAAGCAGGAAAACTGCAGTACCAGGAAAACATCAATTTGGGACAAGAATGTGATATAAAAGAACTTGAGCAAGAGGGAGTATCTAAATATTTGGGAATTGATGAAGGATCAACAATAAAACATGAACAAATGTGAATAAAACTTAGTAAGGAATACTTTAGAAGACTTAATTCTGAAAACAGCATTGGTATCTAGGAACAAAATCCAAGCTATAAACCAATTTGCTGTTCCTGTCCTAACTTGCAGATTTGATGTGATTGACTGGCCCCAAAATGTGTTGGAAAGATTAGATAGGAAAACATAAAGGATGCTTCATGCTCACCAAATGATTTATAAAAGTCAGTGCATACCAAGAGTATATATTCCTCACTCTGAAGGAGGGATGGGCCTCCTTGAAATTGATTATATGTATAGATCTGCAATTGTGGGACTCCACACATATCTGCTGACCCCACAAGACCCAAATGTAGTGAAAGTTTTGAAACATGAGGAGAATAAATTTAAGATGACTTCTCTGCTTTAAGTTAGCAGAAGCATATCAGAGTCAAGTAGGAATGGAAATCAAACCAGAAGTAGACAAAAATCAGGCAGCAACTGAATGCGCCAAAAAAGAAAAGAAAGAATATAAGGTGAACGACCAGATTAGAAGGCAAGAAATGTGGAAAAAGCATAAATATAATTGTGAGTATAGAAAACTTCTGGAAGAACCTCATGTTGATCAGGAATGAACACAGGAACGGTTAAGGAAAGGCAAATTCAAACCAAGAGATGAAAGTTTAATATTGGCATTCCAAGATAGTGGGTTGCGCACATGTTGGTTTATAAAGTCCATTGAACATGTGGGAGAAACAGACAAATGTAAGTTTTCTAAATCTAATTGGAAACAGTTGTACACCTCATTGATGGTTGTGACATACTAATGGCAGAAGGACTGTATACTGAAAGGCATAATAATGTGGCAAGACTGTTGCACTGGGGATTGTGCAAACATTATGGTACTGAAGTGGCTGACAAACACTGAAAACATGAGTTACAAAGCATCATAGAAAATGATGAAATTTATATAACATGGGATCACCCATTACCAACAGTTCAAAAGATAGATGCTAGAAAACTGGATATAGTAGTCCAAAAAAGAAGACAAAAGTAGCATTGATCATTGAAATTGCTACACCTACCAACTACAGTTTCTTGCATACAGAGAGACACAAAGTCATAAATTATCAGGATCCGCAGGGAAAAATGAAAGCAATGTGGAAGAAAGATACCCAGGCAATTCAAATAGTAGTTGGAGCAACAGGTCTTATAAAAAAGAATCTACAATTGTATTTAGATATGTTACCAATCCATGTAATCCTGTACAAATTGCTGAAGGAGTCATTACTGGGCACATTGTGAGTGCTGCGAAAAGCACTTTTGGTTGACATCAAAGATTGAAACAAATACTAATTTCATGAACTTTAATCATTCTTTGACTTAGAATGGGGCCCATTTCCATCATAGTATTAGAAACCCAAAAGATTTGGAGAAATTAAAAAAATGAGGCAGGAGTTTGTGAAAAACAGTATATAGATCACAAAACTTTGGTCCATTTGGAAAAAGAAGCATCTGAGGAAGTGCAAAAATATAAACAACAAAACCAAGAGATATTTAAAATGTATAGAAAAGAAATATGGACAAGGAAAAGAGATTTGATATGATGCAATATTTATGCAAAGGAGAAAGTCAAATTAATCAATATCAAGATATTTGAAAATAAATACAGGCAAAGGCTTCCAGATATGGAAAATTTCACAATAAAAAAATAATATCACAAATATGGAATGTGGCAAAGCAGATTAGTAAAGTAGAAGTTAAAAAAAATAGTAAAGTAGAAATTAAAAAAAATTGAAGTTGAAATTATGGAGTGCCTGCAAAGTGAATGATTTCATGTAGAAGGTCTAACACAGGTTACATCACAGCATGATGGAACGAGTCCCCAAAGTAAGGAAAAACAGGAAGATCAGGAGATGTCTGAAGAAGAAATATGGACAGGGGAAAGAAAAAGAGAGTTAATATTGTGTAATATCTATGCAAAGGAGAAAGCAAAACTAATTAATACAAAAAGAGCAGCACCAAAGATATTTGAAGAGAAATACAGGCAAAGGAATCCAGACATGGAAAACTTTACAATACAAAAAATAAGAAGACAAAGAGAAAAAGCTGAAGAGGAGATTAGTAATGGAGAATTTAACGAAATAGAAACTGAGGTTATGGAGTACCTGCATAGTGAAGGATTCAGTATAGAAAATCTAATTCAGAAGGCACCACGATAGGATAATGCAATGGATGTACAAATTAAGGGAAATCCAGTAGAACAGGAAGAAATTGGTCAGGCACCATATGAAGATATTTTGGAGACTTCCACAGGAAATGAGTATAAATATTCATTGAAGCTGGACGGCAAGAGAAAGAACAGGAAACTGTGGAAACTCTGACACAGCTGATGTTAAGGAGTGATAGACCAATGAGTTCTCAATATGATAGAGCAATGGATAACACAGGATGAAACTGAAGAGAATATGCCAAAGGAAGATGCACTAGAACTTTCTGTAGAATGCCTGCAGGAAATGGAAAACCAGAAATGTGTCCTCAGTTTAAGAGAAAACGAGCTAAGAGAAGAGTTGCTTGACTTAATAGAGATAGATAGACATATTAAGATCAATGAAAGAAATAGACTGCAGACGGGCAATAACACCCAAAAAGTCAGAAATGTGATAAAGCAAATGAAAACAATAATTAGGACTGTCCATAGAGATCCATGTGATATAACAGAAGTAAACAGAATATATTACTGTGCAGCTAAATTAATAAGTGATAAAGTTCTACCACAAGAACACTGGGTAGTGAGGGAGAGAAACAGGAGAAATCGAATACCATCATGGAAGTATCGAACAGAGAAAACTATAAAGCAACTTAAACAATAAGTGTCACTGTTAGAATAGTATAGAAGAGGAAACATCAACAAAAATACTTAGAAAGATAGACGTGATAAAAGCAATGTGCAGGGTTAGAACAGATCAGGATTTATCATGCACTATCGCAAATGACAAACTAAAAATCTCAGCACAGGCGGAAAAAGTACAAAATTAGCAATTTATTAATGATCCCAAAAAGTTTCATACAGAATTGGGAAACAAGGTAAATGGAATTTAAAGACTACAAAAAAAGAAGAAATAGATACATTTTGGAGAAGTATCTATGAAGATCTTGTGGAACATAACAAAGATGCTAAATGGATAGAAGTAAAAGAAAGAATAAGATGTTTAAAGGTACAGGATATGAAATGGGATGAAGTAACAGCTACAGAGATTGAAACAAAGTTAAGAAAATCCTCAAATTGGAAAACCCAGGCCCAGATGCAATACTTAACTTCTGGTTAAAAGTATTAACATCTTTGCATAAAGATTTAGCCATGAGTAAGAACTATTTATATGCACACCCCAAACAGACACCAATCTGGTTAACAACAGGAAAAACAATGCTCCTACTTAAGAGTGAACCTGCAAGCTACCCTAAAAATTATAGACCAATAACTTGCCTTTCGACGATGTATAAACTATACACTGGAATTGATGCCAACAGAGTCTATAGGCATTTAGAAGAAAATTCAATGATGGCAATAGAACAAAAGGGCAACAAAAGAAAGTCATATTGAACAAAGGATCATTTGTTATCAAATAAAGTCATAGTGGAGAACTGTAAAAAGGGGAAGAATTTAAGTATGGTATGGATTGACTAAAAAAAACATTTGATAGTATCCCACACTCATGGATAAAAGAGTGCTTAAAATGTATAAGATACACCCTACACTGATAACCACATTATAATTACCATGAAACAGTGGCAGGCCACTTTGCAATTAAGCCATGATAAAGGACAGATTATTATCCCAGGGATAAAAATTCAAAGGGTGATATTCCAGGGTGACTCTCTGTCACCTTTATTATTCTCCCTTGCCCTTAACCCATTAAGCTGTCTACTTAACAGTTTAGGCCATGGCTATAATTTGGCTTCTAGAAAACAACAGAGTGTAAAGACTTCTCATCTTCTCTTTCTTGATGATTTAAAACTGTATAGCTCATCAAAGGTGGAACTGAAAATACAGCTGCACATTGTCAAAACTTTCTCAGATGATATAAGAATGTCTTTTGGTCTTGATAAATGTGCAAAAGCAACCTTTAAAGCAGGAAATGTGCAGCACCAGGAAAATATCAGTTTGGGGAAAGAATGTGATATAAAAGAACTTGAGCAAGAGGGAGTGTATAAATATTTGGGACTTGATGAAGGCTCAACAATAAAACATGAACAAATGTGAATAAAACATACTAAGGAGTATTTTACAATACTTAAATTAATCTTGAAAACAGTCTTGACATCCAGGAACAAAATCCAAGCTATAAACCAATCTGCTCCTCCTGTCCTAACTTACAGTTTTGGAGTGATTGACTGGCCCCAAAACATTTTGAATAGATTAGATAGGAAGGCAAGAAAGATGCTTCATGCTGACCAAATAATATATGAAAAAAATCAATGCATACCAAGATTATATATTCCCTGTTCCAAAGGAGGGATGGGTCCCTTGAAATTGATTACATGTACAGGTCTGCAATCATGGGACTCCACACATATCTGCTGACCTCATAAGACCTAAATGCAGTGAAAGTTTTGAAACATGAGGAGATTAAATCTGAGATGACTTCCCTGCTTAGGCTGGCACAAGCAGGTCAGTGGCAAGCAGGAATGGAAATCAAACCACAAGTGGATAAAAAACAGAGAGCAACCAAATATGCCAAAAAAACAAAAGAAAGAATATAAGGTGAAGAATCAGGTGAGAAGGCAAGAGATGTGGAAAATGCATAAATATAGTTGCAACTATAGAAAAGTTCTGAAAGAACCTCATGTTGATCAGGAACAAATGCAGGAATGGTTAAGGGGAGGTGAATTCAAACCAAGAGATGAAAGCTTAATATTGGTGACACAAGATAGTGGGCTACATGCACATTGGTTTACAAAGTCCATTGAACATTTGGGAGAAACAGACAAATGTAGGTTTTGTAAAACAGAATTGGAAACAGTTGGATACCTCATTGCTGATTGCAACATAATAATGGCAG
Organism: Protopterus annectens; assembly: GCF_019279795.1. Lineage (NCBI taxonomy): Eukaryota > Metazoa > Chordata > Ceratodontiformes > Protopteridae > Protopterus > Protopterus annectens. The sequence continues at coordinate 1,832,498,460 of NC_056731.1, forward strand.
AAGAACTGTATACTGAAAGGCATAATAACATGGCTAGACTGTTGCACTGGGGATTGTGCAAACATTATGGTATTGAAGTAGCTGAAACACACTGGAAACATGAGCCACAAAGCATCATAGAAAATTATGAAGTCTACATCACATAGGATCATCCATTGCCAACAGTTCAAAAGATAGATGGTGGAAAACCAGATATAGAGGTCCAAGAAAAGAAGACAAAAATAGCATTGATCATTGAAATCACCACAACCAGTGACTACAGTGTCCTGCTTACAGAGAGACACAAAGTCATAAAATATCAGGATTTGCAAGCAGAAACAAGAGCAATGTGGAAGAAAGATACCCAAATAGTTCCAATAGTAGTAGGAGCAACGGGTCTTATAAAAAAGAGCCTACAATCATATTTAGATATGCTACAATACATGTAACACCATACAAATTGCAGAAGGAGTCACTATTGGGTACAATGCAGGTGCTGCAAAGAGCAATTTTGGCTGACATCAAAGAGTGAAACAATACTAATTTCATAAACTTTAATCGTACTCTGATTTAGGAATGGGGTCCACTCCCATAATGGTATTAGAAACTGAAATGATTTGGAGAAATTAAAAAGCGAGAGGATGAAAAGGCAAGAAATGTGGAAAATGCATAAATATAGTTGAAAGTATAGAAAACTCCTGGAACAACCTCATGTTGATCAAAACTGAATGCAGGAATGGTTAAGGAGAGGTGAATTCAGACCAAAAGATGAAAGGTCAATATTGGTGGCCCAAGATAGTGGACTACGTACACATTGGTTTACAAAGTCCATTGAACATGTGGGAGAAACAGAAAATGTAGGTTTTGTAAAAACAGAATTGGAAACAGTTGTACACCTTGTTGCTGGTTGTGACATACTAATAGCAGAAGGACTGTACACTGAAAGGCATAATAATTTGGCAAGACTGTTGCACTGGGAATTGTGCAAACATTGTGGTATTGAAGTGGCTAAAAACCACTGGAAACATGAGCCACAAAGCATCACAGAAAAGGATGAAGTCTACATCACATGGGATCAGCCATTACCAACAGTTCAAAAGATAGATACAAGAAAACCAGATATAGTGGTCCATGAAAAGAAGACAAAAGTATCACTGATCATTGAAATTGCTACACCCAGTGACTACAGTATCTTACATACAGAAAGACACAAAGTCATAAATATCAAGATTCACAGGCAGAAATAAGAGCAATGTGGAAGAAAGATACTCAGACAGTTCCAATAGTAGTAGGAGCAATGGGTCTTATAAAAAATAATCTACAATCGTATTTAGATATGTTACCAATATATGTACATCTGTAATAATTGCAGAAAGAGTCATTACTGGGCACATTGCGGGTGCTGCGAAGAGCACTTCTGACTGGCATCAAAGACTGAAACAATACTAATTTCATGAACTTTAATCATACTTTGCCTTAGGAATGGGGTCCATTCCCTTAATGGTATTAGAAACCCAAAAGATTTGGAGAAATTAAGAAATGAGAGGATGGGAGTCATTGGAAGCAAAGTGGCCATGGAAGATGTTATTCTGAGGAGAAGCAAGCTTAAAAAATCAACAGAGATATTTAGGATTATCAGGACTGCAAAATCCAGAATTCAAAGCAGGAGGGCAGAATGTTTTCCAGTGAGTGAGAAGGGCGAAATTCCCCTACAAGTAAACAACATACTCAAAAGGACAGTTGTTTTTTTAGAATAACCATTACTTCCATCATAGAACTATTCCATTATTCAAAACACTTCAAATCTGAACAGTCTGAAGGAGAAAATACAGTATATTTATTCCACCAGGAGGGAGGTATGTAATTTCAGTGAAACAGGGGCAACAAAAAATGAAAGAGAAGGAACAATCGTAGCAGAAGGTGGAAGTATTTCACAAGGACCGATGCAGGAAATTTGGATTTGATGTGACCAGATGGCTTAATGGTTAAGGTCTTCACCTCTCATGCACAAGGTACAAGGTTTGATCCTGACCTCTGACCAATGCCTGTTTGGAATTTGCATGTTCTCCCTGTGTCTCCATGGGGTTTCTCCCATGTCTGAAAAACATGCTGAGTGTTTCCATCTCAAACTCACCAATGAATGGAGCTGTGGGCAACAGCACAGACTCTACATGGTGCCCTATAGGGGGAAGAGTTGTACAGACCAACCGCATTGGGCATCTATGGTGGGAGGGGTATATATGCCCCTGTTGGCCAGTGTGTGCCCGCCATAAAGCCCTCCAGCTCTGGTTCAAGAAGCTGGTGTCTAGTTCCCCAGGTTACCTGGGATAAGTCTGTTGAGCAAAAGCTGGAGATAAAACCAACCAACCTGCCAAACATCAACTGAGAATTGCTATGCTTAATGTAGGTTCACTGACAGGACGCAGCTTGGAAGTGGATGACATGATTATGGAGGAGGCTGGACATTCTATGTATTCAAGACATCCTATGTATCCAAGAGATGAGATGGAAGGGCAGTGCAGCAAAGCCACTTGGCTTGGGATCCAGACTCTACTACTCATGTGGGAGACAGGCTAGAAATGGTGTAGGAATTGTGGTGAGAAAGAGAGACTTCAGAAGGCAGTGAGGGATATCATCAGAATTAATGACAGACTCATGGCAATCAGACTCCAGTGTAATGATAGGGCAGTATTCGTAATCTTAGCCTATGCCCCACAGCAAGATTGTGATAGTGAGGAAAAGAGTCCATTCAGACAGCAGTTGCAGGACCTACTAGATAAAGCAGGACAACATGAATTGGTGTTGATAATGGGTGACTTGAATGCACATATAGGGACAGATGGAACAGGATATGAAGACTGCCTTGGTCCACATGGGTGGGGCAACAGGAATAAAGAAGGAGAAGCCATTCTAGACTTCTGTCTGGCAAATGGCTTGATAGTAACCAACACATGAAACAGTCAGCCCACAGCATAAACTACTAGTTGCCACAATCAGCTGCATGCAGTGGTCAGAGAAGGCTCTAAGGTCAACAGAGACCAGGCTGAAGACCTGGAAGTTGACTGGAGAGAAAGTACAGCAGTTCATGGAATTACTCAGGGCTCTAGCACCCCAAAAAGTGGAGGAAATAGGGAAGTTGTAGAAGAGTGGCAGTGCCTAAAAACAGCATGTGTTAGGACTACAGAAAAGATATGTGGCCAAGCTAGGTATGGAAATAAAGTACATAAGGAAAGCTGGTGGTGGAATGCAGAAGTCCAGGAAGTCATCAAGAAAGAAGGAGTGCAGGAAGAAGTGGGAGATAGAAAAGATTGATCAGGCTAGGAAGGACTGGTTGGCTAACAAAGAAGCTAAGAAAGAAGTTGCAATAGCAAAGAACAGGGCATCGGAGGCACTCTACCAACTTCTGGGAAGTGGCTCAGTAAGTGACACAATGAAGCTATATCAGGTTGCAAGGTAAAGACAGAAGGATGAAGAAGATAGTCAGACACCCTTCATAAGGGATGCCAGCAACAACCTGATTACCAGTCCACAGGACATCAAAGGCAGATGGAAGGAGTATTTCCAGCAGCTTCTGAATGAAGAAAACCCCATAGAAGCTGTACTTCCCCAGAAACAGCCTACGATGAGAGAAGAAGAGGAGCCCACCTTAGAAGAAGTAAGGACAGCACTAAGGAAGATGAAGTCAGGGAAAGCAGCAGGCTCAGATGAGGTCACAGCAGATATGATAAAGATGCTAGGTGAGATAGGGGAGAAATGGCTCTTGAGGTATTAATAGCAGTATGGAGAGAAAGGTGTATCCCAGATGACTGGAGAATAAGCATACTTGTGCCAGTGTACAAGAACAAAGGGAACATCCACAACTGTGGACAGTACAGAGGCATCAAACTCCTACCACATTGCATGAAAGTTCTGGAGAGGGTGATAGATAAACAGTTATGCAGAGCAGTAGAATGTAAGATGAGAGATGAGCAGTTCAGATTCAGATGAGGATCCAGCACAACTGACCCAATGTTTCCATTGAGACAGATACTTGAGAAGAATCTAGAGATGAGGAGAGAGTCCAACTGGGCATTCCTAGACTTGAAGAAATCATATGACAAGGTCTGAAGAAAGCTGATCCGGGCAGTACTGCAGTGGTTTGAAGTCCCAGAAACAGTGGTAGAATTAGTGCAGGTTATGTACAAGGACCCAGTGACTCAAGTACGAAGAGTGTCTAACCTCACAGAGGGTTCCCAGTGGGAGTGGGTGTACACCAGGGGTCATCTTTGAGCCCACTGCTGTTCATGCGGGTGATGGACTAAATTAACAAACAGGTTGGAGGCGACAGATCAACAAAGCTGCTGTATGCAGATGATGTTACAGTACAGGCAGACACTGAGCTAGAACTTCAGCAAAGGATAGGAGAATGGATGCAAATCTGAAGGCACATGGGATGAAACTAAGCACAGATAAGATGGTGGTAATGGCAGCAAATTGGGGAAATCAGAAGAAGTTGAGAATAGAGATAGAAGGAAAGATAGTGGAACAGGTAAACAGCTTCAAGTATCTGGGAGGGGTGGTTGAGGAGAAGGGCAGTCTGAATGAAGAGGTTAAAGCTAGAATCAGAGGGGCTGCAGCCAACTGGCATAGAGTGTCTGGTGTAGTCTATGACAGAAGAATGCTAAAGAAGCTGAAAATTAAGGTGTACAAGACAGTGGTGTGGCCAGTACTACTGTATGGTACAAAAACCTGGGCAGTAAAGGCAGAACAGTTGAAGAAGCTAAAGGTGATGGAAATGAAGTGCCTTAGAAGGGTTGTAGGATGCACACTGTGGGACAGGCAAAGAAATGAGGACATAAGAGCAGAAGCCAGAGTAGCTCCAATTGCAGAAAAGATCAAAGAGAACAGATTACGGTGGTTTGGGCACAGGTATAAAAAAGCAGAAGACAATCTGGTGAGTAAGATTTGGGACAGACAGAAAGAAGGTAAGAGGAAGTGAGGACATCCAGCAAAGAGGTGGATGGATTGTGTGAAAGATCTGTGATAGTCAGGCATGAGTGTTGAAGAAGGCAGGAAGGTGGAACCGAGTCGAGAGAGTTGGCGACAGTTAACACGATACCCCGACCCCATGTAGAAGAAATGGGAAAAGGGGGACTGATGATGATGATAAATGCAGGACATTCCAGGACATGACAAACAAATATCCAGGGAGGAGAATTGTACCACAGACAAAGGAAAGCAGTGAGCAGCAATGTTGTTGGTAACTTTGCCTTTAGACTTGAAAGTTTTCAGTCTGACTGAAAGACAATTACATCTTCATGAACACGACATCTTTAAAAAGGGATTCAAATATGTATCTGCTTTTAGAGCAAAATTGTTTAAACACTTTGAATAATTTGAACATGTTTACTGGAAAGTTGCATTTTAAACTGCTTTTAAGGACCACTGTAGTAATGTTACTAATAATATAAAATTATTGACTAAACTTAGCTTGTTTATTCCACCTCTCCACCCAGTTATTTAGGTTGATGAAAGGATTTGAAAAGCAGAGATTAAAGTTTTATTAAACAAACCTGTGCAAAGGATTGTTTTATATAATTTGAGTAAAGAGGAGTAATTAGCTCTTATTGAGATGTTAAGGAACAAATCCATTAGAGTTATAAGGGCTGATGGTGGGGGGGGGGGGGGGCAACAGTAGTTATGAGTAATGACATGTTTCTTGAAAATATGAAAATTATATTGGAAAACAGAACTTTATGTTGGATATTCAACAAAAAGTATATTTATAAAAAGTATAAAATGTTTGATAGCTGGGTATATGATAACTTTTTTAGAAGGAAGGATTTCAAATAAAGTATATGAATATTTCCCGGGTTCAGGTGCCTTGGCAATGAGACATTTCCATGTAGTACATTTGGTTGGGGATACTTGGCTGAAGTGACATTCAGCTGCAGAGAAATAAGGCTGTTGTGTCCCTGTGGGCATAGTGAAGAATGCAGTGCCATGTCCACAACTTCAATAATCAAATGTACAAAGGGCAAAATAATATCCATGCCCCCCGCCCCCCAGGCAACATGACACAACAGGCAGTATGGTAGGCATCAGCAACAGACTGTCCAGTGGGCATGTCATTGGCAGTAAAAATGTAGTGCACAATGGGCAGTGCCATTATAATTAGTGTCTGTGTGTGGACCACTACCCCATTCACAATATCTAGTGAACATTACCTAAAATCATACTGGGGCATAAATGTGACTACAGTAGCATGAGGATTTCCTCCATGCTGTAGCAGACCTCTACATGTTGTAGTTACATGAGCATTTACTACACACTGAGCACAGCACTCATTACTTTTTCTACCCCCAAAAGCTTGGTTATTAAAGCTGGGGGCATGACAATGTGTGCTTCCCTTTGCCCACAGAGAATTTGCAACAGTCATATTTTTCTGCAGCTGAATGTCACTTCAGCCATATGTCCCCAGCTAAATGTACCAGAGGGAAATGTGTCACAAACTAGGTGCCTGAACCCATATTTCCACTTTCAGATCCAGTTATAGGCATTATGCTCTGCATTCAGAAAATACATAAAAGTGCAACTTACCCCTCTCTCGATGTCCAGTTGTGTCATCTAAGGGTTTTAAGTTAGAACCATTATCTAATTTTATAAATTTAGTTTTGAAGGAAGGTGCTTTCAGTATTCCCTCTTGTATCAGGAATTCTTTTCATTTTAAAGAAAAGTTGGACAAAATATTAGTTGATGAAGAATTTGGATGTAAGATTTCTATCTATGGTTATTCCCCAGGATGTTGGCAACGAGCGGGTATGTAACTTCCTTTTGAAAATAGAAGACTATACAGTTAGTGAAGTTATATATGTAGATGAAAGTTTAGTTATTGCTCTTAAAAGTATTTTTTTCTTTGTTGATACATGTTTTCAGCAGGTTAGTGGAGTTGCCATGGGGACTACCTTGGTGCCAAATTTTGCTAATTTGGTTATGGCACATTGGGAGGAAGCATATTAGAATTTTTGAAGGTTAAGTTTTACACCCATTTTATAGATGACCTCTTTTTGATACAGTCTGGACCAGAGCAGAATTAAACAATTTTTTGGCCTCTTTCAATAAAACGGTGGAAGTTTCAGATTTTATATCTAACACTCAGGAAAGAGCCATCACCTTCTTCGTCATCACATTAATAAAAGTGGAGGCAGAATAGAGACAGTCATAACCTATAAAATGTCTAGCAGGAATTCCTGCTGCATTATGATAGTATACCCAACACTTTGCAAAAGAGAGGTGTAGTTTAGAGCATGTTTAGTGGAGTTAAGCATCTAACTAGCCAGACTCATACCTCTCAACATCTTAGTAAAAAAAATCTGAACAAAACCAAAAACAATGGGTGACAAAGGCCCCAAATCAGGGACAGATTTTACATTTTACTCTTATAAACTTAAAAACTTGATAGAATAACATATTTTGCATTAGCATGCATTTTTTTGAAGGATTGAAGAAAATAAACTGCACAACCACTTACAAGGCCAGAAACTTTAATGTTCGAAAAAACAATAAAATGAAATACAGAAATGTAAAAGGTTAGCACTTTCACAACTCATAGATCACTTCATCAGACAGTTTTAAACAAGCTAAAGGCATCTTTATACAGCAGCATCTAGTTGTCAGCTGGTATAATTGTCTTTTAAAGAAAAACCCTCAAGCAAATGAATTGATTATGAAATATGCTAAAATACAAAATGTACTGATAACTCTATCCCCAGGATTCATGAAGTCTGTGCCAGGCACCAGAGTAGCATCAGCGATCTAGCACCAAATATGGCCACCAAGTGATTCAGGTATGAGCTGTTTCCATGTGCACTACCAGCATATGCCAGAGCTGCACAGCTCCTGGCGCATGTATGCTAATTACCCCATACGCAGTAGTGTAGCATGCAAATGAAGGTATATTGCGATTCATGAAGTGGGGCAGGGGTAGCGTAAGCATGTAGAAATGTAAACCAAAAGAAAATGGTTTATATTTTGTCAAACATAAAATCAGAGCCATGAAAGTGGACTAAACTTACATATTATAATGTTAATATATGCCAATGGCTAAATATATAGCCAATGGCATAAAACAACATGCACAACATGTAAAAAATAACATTTAATGTCATGACTACACTAACGCAAAGTAAAACCACAGTGCATCTGTCCGCAAGCGGGGTCACAAGGAAAATATATTTAGATGTCATAAAACTGCAATGTAACACAATTCAAGATATCCCCATAATAGTCAATGGCATGCATGCTACACCACAACCATGGCGCAAGGGTTGCTAAGGGTCTGTGACAGTGTTCCGTGCGATAACTAGGAATTAGCAGTCAATGCCATGCAAATGAGTCAAGCAATACTGAATCGCAAATGGCCCACCGGCGTAAGGATGTACCACACGGTGTAGCAGTACAACACCGAGGAGTGGCCTGAAGGTAAACATGACATCAAGAGAGGGGCGCGCCACCGTAGCTGTAAGCACATTGGATAATTCTAATCCATGTTGCATGTTGCTAAGCAAAGCCGCAGGATAGGGGTCTGGAAGTAGCCATAGCTTTGCTTAGCTGAGATCACACAAGGTAACTGAAATTTCATGTAAATGTGGATGAAAACGCGCACGAAACCCGGTAAACGGCTGTGTGTGTGACACGCACCACAGCTGAAGCAGGAAGAATACGGGAAGACAATAAGGAAATGATGCAGCATGGTAATTGGAGTACAAATGAGTAATTAACACCTAGAAACTCACAGTGGGCCATAGACAACAGCTAACAAGCCTGCTAGCAGCTACCTGCAGAACAGGAAAGGGGAAGTGCCATACAGCAAAGAAAAGAGAACTGTCACAACAGAACAACGCAAACTTGCAGTAGATCAGCTACATAACACATTTCCCAACACAATCCTGGGTTGTAAAAGTACAAAACAAGAAAGCTGGCAGCTGGATGCATGCCTGACAATGGGAGGGGAATCGGGTTGAAAATTGAAGTAAAGGGCAATAGAGGAACATGGCAGTCAAGAGTAAGTCAACACCAAAGGCCCCACAATAGCAGTACCTGCTGTAAAACCAATAATTAAGATACCCTGCAGCTGGAATAGCACAAACACACCCAATCACACCAGCATCATCCATTGCACAATAGTATAAGTTGTGAAAGCCCCACACACACACTTTTGTATTCCCAGACACTCTGCACCATTGGTGTATACAGACGAGGAACTTTTAATATGTACATGTTAGGGGCCGCCATAGCTTTGATTCACCAGCATGTGTTGGAGACTGATTGTGGTGTGGAGGATGATGCTGAAAACCATCTCAGGCACTGGAGGAGGAGTAGAGTATTCAGATCCAGGGTAACCTACCAGAGGCTACATGATCTGGAGATAGTTGAGAATTACAGGGTGGACAGGGACATTATACAGCAACTTGTTGAGCTGTGTCGGCCACGCCTCAGAGCCAGAAGTAACAGAGGGGAACCCATCTCAGTGGACACGAAGGTATGTGTAAGCTTGAGAATACTAGCCACAGGTACCTTCTAGATGCCAACTGGGGATATCATGCAAATCTCACAGGCATCAGCATCCAGGGTACTCCATCAGTTCCTGGATGCCATGTTACCACATGCCAATGAGCACATATACTTCCCCCGAATGCAGGAGGAGTTGGCCAGCAATATGCATCTCTTCCACCATGTGGCAGACTACCCGGAGGTACTGTGTACAATACACTGCACACACATACACATCAAGTCACCACCCGGTGAGCAGGGTAGGCACTACATAAACTGCAAGGGATTCCCCTCCATCAACTGCCAGGTCATGTGCAATGCCCAGGGCATTATCATAGATGTGTGTGCTGGCAGCCCTGGAAACTATCACGACTCCCACATCTGGCATGCCTCACAGCTGTATCAGGTATTTGGCAGGGGGGACATCCCATATGGCCACCTGGTGGGGGATGCTGGCTATGCACTAGAACCATGGATGATGACTCCCATCAGAAATGCACACACAGCCACGCAAGAACGCCATAATGAGGCACACGCAGAAACCAGAATCATCATAGAGTGCGTGTTTGGGATGCTGAAATCACGGTTCCCTTGCTTGGACATATCTGGTGGAGCCTTGCAGTACTCTCCAGGAATGTGGGCCCACATCTTCATAGTATGTGCCATGCTACACAATATGATCCTGTGGAAACAGCTGCAGCAGAGACAGAATGGTGAAGGCCCACACAGCCCACCACCATTGCCAAGGGACCCACAGGCACAGAGGGACTCAGACCACGAACGCCTTGTACTAGCCCCAGTAGACAGACGGAGGTGTGCCCAGTATACCCATGCCTTGGCAAAGAGGGTACGTATAGCACACACACTGACAGTGTAGGCACTCATGGACTGACACCCTTCTCCACCCGCACACACAACAAACATGGATGGCACACACACATGACCACCTGCAAATTGTCATGTATAGGTGGTCTACTGTGCGCATCCTACATAGGTAGCCCTCAACTATTGAACACACAACTGCCATTGGCACAAGGTAAGTCAATACCTGAACAGTAAATTAAGCTATCAGCATGTGTCCATACTGTATGTACAGGTTCATAGATACATAGGTAGGTACATGCCCAACTGCCGAGGCCACTCCATCGATTAACTAACTGTCGCTCTGTGGAGCAGAGCCAATTGTGGGATCCCTGGGGTGTAGCCACTGTTCCCCACCCACTCTGCAAGGATTCCCTGGAGTGTTAGTGAGGGGTTTTGTATAATGTAATCAGGGATGTAGTTCCAAATAATGGGGAGTATCCCTGATAGGAATCTTCCCAGATGTTTACATGTTACATTGTATATCTTAAACACAGCTTGCATATATAGGTAGTTCTCCACAGAATAATAAACATGTGGAGCACACAACCGCTGAAATGTGCGTTAATCACCCTTGCACTACCAGTGCCTGCTCTGAGAGGTAAGATATCACTGCCAGGATTAGAACACGCAACCATGTACACATTCATCACAATAACATACCACTAAGCTACCTGAGATGTACCAATGGCAGTCATGTATACTGACAGGATAAAACACAAAAGGTAGGAATGTGTTGAAATAGGACAAACTGGCATGTCCCCAATGAAAGGTGTATGTTTTTTTGATAGTATATATATATATATATATATATATATATATATATATATATATATATATATATATATATATATATATATATATATATATATATATATATATGTATATATATATATATATATATATATATATATATATATATATATATATATATATATATATATATATATATATATATATATATATATATATATATATATATATATATATACACATCATCATATATATAGAGAGAAAGAGAGGGAGAGAGAGAGATATTTCGATATATGGGGATATACATATATATGTAGGTATATAGATAGGTTAACAACATCTACATAACCATGGAGGTACATATAAATGGGATACCTACCACATACCGACTGCTTTACATACCGACGCATGTAATCCCGAGGCTTAAGATCCGAAAGAACACAGTACCGAAACACCAGATGCGCGAGGTGTAAAATCACGATGTTAAGGGACAGTTAGTCAGGCTTCCAGTGTTGTGGTTCAGGTAGGTTACTGTGTGCAAGTGTGTTTTTTAGGGCTGTAGTGTGTGTGAGTGTGTGTTCTGGGTGTGGTGTGTGTTCTTGAGGGACTGTAATGTGTGGGTGTTGGTTACCTTTGTGTGTCAGTTTGCGCAACCTAGGAGGTAGAATATTAAAGTAGGGGGTGGTGTGGGGGGTGCAGACACCTACAGGAGGGGTGTAGGGGGGCTTGGTCACCTGCTCATACGTAGTGTAGGATTGTTTGTTTGGATGTGGTAGGCAGCAGTGTGTCTGTGTGTGCATGTGTGTGTGTTCAATGTTCATGTTACTTTCGCGAGTTACTGTCGCTGTCGGTAATGTAGGGTATGGGAGTCTGTTCCCGGTACTGTGTGCATCGGAACTCTGTGGTTTTGGGATTTCATAGGTATCCTGTATACAGCGGTTGAAGTGTTCATATATGTGTATAACATGGACCATAGCAATCACACATTCCGCCACTACCAACATTTATGAACAAAGGATATGGAGAGTATGTGCCTATACACTATTACAAATATGTGCTATGGACATGAGCCAATGATAGTGTTACCACCTCTCCCACATTGCAAGGGACACTCCCTCTTTGGGCGGTTGTGCCCTGACCAAATATATTAAATGTGGCAGATGTCCTGGGATTGTAGGACATAATTATGTCCCATATGTACTGTAATAGTTGCATACAATAGTTATTTCAGTATCTAAAATACCTACATGTTACAAGAAACAGGATAAGCAACTAAACTGCTACAAGAATAAGCGTATATTTAGGCAAGAAAGGAAAGTTCTATCCCTTGTACTGACCGTGGGTTTGTGTTGGCCTGTAAATTCTGATGTGTCCCGAAATTGTCTCACTATGGCCATATGAAAAAGTGGCAACCCTAGCCAAAGAGGGTCAGTCACCAACACAACTACGATGACTGCAAATACCTATGACAGAAATACACAGCTTTCATGTAGCAACACTTTATTACATTCAGATGTATTACCGAAGGGATTCAAGGACTAAAATCACCTGCATGCTATATAGGAACCACATAACAGTGCCCTAATGAATCAGCCTGCAATTACCATTGTATTTGTCCACAAAAGGATAGGTGTTCAAATAGGGAAGGAACCTTCACGCAAATATCGATTATGTATAAAAGCAGTTCCTACACACCTGCATCTGCTATGCACACCCACCAACATCACCCCCACACCCAAACATATTACATTACAAACTGTAATAACATCACAAATAATTCACTCACTGTACGACATCTGCAGAAGCCTTAACATACCTTGTCAGAGACACACTAACATGCCCCTATGTGAAATAGCTGCTGTTATACAATGGAACAGCTGCTGATGTTACAGGGTTTGTTTGCACTAATCCCGTTTCAGAGGGTTGTGTGTACACTAGGATGTGTTAGCAATTACTGAGTAACAGCACAGTATGCTACACTTGTACACCAAATCAAGGCTGTCTGGTGAGCACACTGTAAACCCCATAACAGTTCATGCATAGCCATACAGCCTTGAGCTGCCTAAACATCCTTGCCAGACTTAAACATCTGCAGAAATATCAGGTACAAACAAACCCTACATAAGTAGCAATGTTCTGAAATATAACAGCTGTACTCACATGTAGAACAAAATCATCTAGCCATTACACACAGTCCATGGGAGTCATGAAGCTAATATATCTCTGTGTGTCTCCATATAGCTGTTGAAATATATCACAAACAACACATCCAGGCCATCTTCCTTGAAGGTAAGGCAAATGGACAACGCCCAAAAGGAGTACTTAGTTATACACCACTGTTGCCACTGTTGCCATGGTATTGGCTAATGGAGTAGCTGCACAGCTGATGTGCATCTAATTAACTACTTTGGAACACCAATTGGTGGACAGGATACCACATGTTACCGATATGTAACTAGAAAAGGATGTGTTATCACACATTCAAACCATCCGTATATACCAGCAGAACATTATAAAGAATATTGAAACACAAACTGAAAAGGATTGAATCAACAGTTAACGACACCTCGGGTTACTAATAAGGTGTGTAGAACAGTCATTATGTCTGTGTATGCAGTACCTTTCTGTAGTATTTAAAGTGCACGCAATCCATATAGTGGAAACAGTTACCTTGTAGTGATGTATCATTGAGCATAGTAACACTTGTAGTATTTGTGTGTACTGCTGTAGGTCACAAGGCAAACACCACATACACCACAAGGGATGCTATATAAGGGCTTTGAACAGAAATACTCCTCACCAACTGCTGTCAGTGGCAAGGCTGGTCCAACAAGTATGTGCTATAACAGGGGATAGTATATGTTGATATATTGTAACTGTAGCCATATGTATGGGTGTATTACTGAGAATAACATGTCGAAGGTTGGGCCACTGTGCAATTATGATTTGCATTGTGGGATATTGTGCCAATAACTGTGTAATGTACAGTATTGTAGGCAGATATGTATTACAAGCTACATAGCATTACTGTAATGTTAAGCAAACATTAATTATGTCTATTGGCATTTACAATACACAGTAACAGGATACATATGTCTTTTAGTCACCCGACAGTTTATCAGCATGATAGCAAAGTAAAATGGAAGAACTAGTTAACTATCCATGCACATAAGACATGTAATATGTGCAAAGGTAGGTACTAGGCTGTCTTACCAAGGGTATTTATAAGTCTAGCTAGAGTGTGTTGGCTTTCGCTACCCCAATAGGTTGGTTCCCTGTGACTCTGAACAGCAGAGCCATTAGTTAACTGTGCCTCTGTCCAGCAGAGCCACTGCAGTGATCCCCGGGGTACATGTCTGTCTCCCATCCACACATCAAGGTTTCTCTTGAAGAGTGCTAGTGAGGGGCCCTGCCTGATGTACATTGGAATCATGTTCCAAAGCATGGGGAGTGTCCGGGTCAGGAATCTATTCATCCAGCATGTCCTAGTCATCATTGTGGTTAGGTGTATATCCCTAGAGCATGTGGCTCTTAGGGGCCTCTGTTTAGATGGAGCATATCCAGCAATACAGGGTTGGATATGGGCCTTGTTTGTCAAGCAGAGATCACCTGTGAGTATGCGTTATGCAATGGAGTACAGCTGGAGTTTCTTAGGTTGGGCTGCATAGGTCATCTGTTTGAGGTCAATAATCCTCTTGGTGTGGTACTGGTGTGGTCTTCCAAGCCGTTGCAGTTGTCTTGTAAGGTATATCCCAAATGGGGTGATGTAATCTTTAATGGGTCTAATAAGTCATGAGTAGAGAGTCACAATGGCCTCCTTTGATCTGGATGCCAACCCATTAGAGATTAGGGGGGCCATGTAGAAGGATATTCTAACCACCTTGTCATTGTGGGTATCAAAGGAGAGACTGCTATCTACTGGGGTTCCTGGATCCCTTATTACCTTTTCTGTATGTAGGGGACTAGCACCTATGTGGTAGTCTGCGGGTAATTAGTTATATCCAAAGGGGATGACTATGCACTTTTAGGTATTCAGATTGACGCCATGATATTAACACCAGGTATCCGTCTCAGTGCGACCCTTCCAGAGGGTGTCTGTAACAGCTGGGAAAACAATAATGTCCCCTAGTTTGCAGTTGTCTGCAAACCTTTTCAGTCAAAGCCCTCCTGTGCTTGTCTGTACATCAGAGAAGTATATACCAAACATGAGAGGTCCTAGGACTGAGCCCTGGGGGATGCCACCTGTAACTGGTATACAGTCGGACCTAGGGTATGCAACTCCCACTGTGTGAGTTCTGTCCGTGAGCCACTTTGCAAACCATCACATGAAGTAGGGGTTAATGTTCAGATGGATGCATATGTTGATAATACCAGAAGGAGGAATGGTGTTGAAAGCCTATGAGAGATCTAGGTAGGCTGTGTGGACCTCCTTACCCTCATCTAATGCCTTGGTAACTGTCTCTAAGAAGTCCACCAGGTTTAGGAGGCAAGGTCTGCACTTAACAATGCCAAACTGGGAGGGGTCAAAGGTTTGGAGGTACCCAATGTCTCTGTGACTAAGATCCATGATGTGCACCATAGCCTTGCAGACCAGGCTAGTCAGGCCTATAGGGAAATAGGTCCTATGGTCCATTGTGGCACCACCTTTGTGGAGTGGGATAACTGTTGCTGTGCACCATTCAGGGGGCACTATGCCCAATGTGAGGCTATTATTGAACATGGTGCGTGGTGGGGAGACAGTACGTTCTGAAGTTCATGTAAAACACAGCCTGTGATGTTGTCTGGTCCTATGGATGCTGTGATATTGGCTTTAGAGTGTGCAGCTTTGAGAGGGAGTGGGGAAAGGTAGCACTGAACCTGTCTGCCAGGATGTTGCCAATATCAGTTGGTTCTGTAATGTTCATGCCTTTGTGCTGTAACTCAGAGCAGATCTGGTTGTTGACATCAAGATATGTGACATAGCTATAGAATGCTTTGTGGTTGGTGTTGGAATTAGTGGCAGTTTAGTTTTCATAGCTAGCTTTGGAGGATCTTATAAGGGATCTCACCTTCTTACTGAGGCTGGCTAGGAAGCTCCTCCATGCATGGGATTGTACTCTCATTTGCAACAGTGTCTTCCTCCTGTAGTACAGTTTGTTTATGGCAGGGGACCACCAGATTGGTTTCCTTAATTAGGAGTATAGCATCTTGGTTCTGTTTGGAATAGCACAAGCCATGCATTTGTGTAAGTGCTTATAGAGTGCATTTGTGCAGGATTCAGCAGTTGTAACAGTATTGTCCATCTGCATGGGTGTCATGATGTTCACCATGTCTGTCTTAAGAAGCGTGTAGTTGGCTTTGTAGACATATTATACTGTGGTTCCCTTAATGGACGGTGGGGGCAGGATGTGGAAATCAATGGTGTTCAGCTCATGGTCGGATCGGACCAACGAGGAGTTGACTTCACGTGTGGAGCACCAGTCACTCATGTTGGTAATGCCTAGGTCTAGGATATTGTTGCCCCTGGTGGGTGTGTGGATATGTTGATTCAGGGCATTGGTGTTTATGAATTCCAGAAAGCATTGAGCTAATGTGTTGGTATATGAGTAGTTTTCCCAGTTAATGGTGGGGTAGATTCAGTGAGATTATGTGATGAGTGTGGTGTGGTGCGAATGTTTACCTTCTCCACATGACTGTCAGGGTCAGGCTTGGTTAGAGAGAACTTTACCTCCAGTTTGGTTAGATGAGTGCATCTCTCACAGGTTGTAGTGCTGGGTGGTAGGCAGAGAGGCTTGTCTGTGTACATGAGGCAATGTGTGCATTGCCTCCAGATGTCCAGATTCATCAGATAGACAGGTGAGAACACTGGCAGTTTACTCTTGGACATGCCTAAATATAGAACTACTTTCACCTAGATAAGTGAGGAAAGGAAAAAGT
>NC_056731.1:1832563019-1832590519 GCF_019279795.1 Protopterus annectens
AGAAAACCCCAATTGTTTTCACCTGCTAGCTCCAGCAGTATTCCCTGCTAGCTTCCTACTAATTCTGTTGCTTCCTTTTTCCTTTCTGTTTCCTCAGGGGGGAGCAGCATGTATACCAGCAGAAACATGCTCACAGTGGCTTACACGCGCGCACACATGCTTACACGGTTCAGAATCTGCTTATTCAGGTTAAAACGTGTGCACACCAGTGCAAACAGTGTTAAACATCTACCAACAGGCTCCCACATGCTCAGTCTGCCTTACACACGCGCACACTGTCCTACTCGTGCTTCATGGCGCGCACACGTGCGCATGCACGCCCAGCAAGAAACTTTGGTGTAGGCAACAGTGTATACCTTCCATTTCTTGACTTTCCCATGCTTATGTTGTGGCACTCCTCTTTCCATGATATGTGTCTGACATCTGTCATGTAACTTTCACCTCCAATGAACTGCATTTCTTTCTGCCATTCCCCCCTGTGATGTCACCTATCTCCTACTCTGTTCCTCCCCCTTCTGTAACTCTTACACTACTCAGAATGTGCTCATTTGCTATGTGACAGTGGAATGCAGTATCCTAACACTCATTTGCATCAGATTGCCTACTAATGCTTAGTTACATGTCTTAGACTCAGCTTCCCCCCTTAGCAACCACTACACGGTGGCCATGTTGTTTTTGGTCTGCTGGTCCCTGCATTGTAAATCCATGTATTGCATAAAACCCACATTTGTGGGTTTATAACCTTCATTTTAATGTTTTATACAGTGCAGCCCATTTGCGTGGGGCTGCGCTGGGTTTAAACATCGACGATCGCCGAAAAAAAATTTATATTTTTATTACTTTTGCATCAGGTTACCTTGCCAATGGCCACATATTTGGCCATTGGCATGCTGCCTGACACATATGCACCCTTTATTTGGAGCTGACATGGCTCCATTGTGGTTTTTGCAGAAACGTACTCAGTTGTCAACTAAGTACATTTCTGCAGCTAAAACGGCTCTTACACAGGCTGTTTTGGGCTTCCTGGATCGCTAATCAACCTCATTTGCATGCTGTTCGGCTGCAAGTGAGGTGATTAGCTTATCCATGCCCACTCCATGTAAGAGATGTTTTAGCTGGTCTCTTACACGGACTTTGGGCTGTTCCTGGATCGCAAAGGCTGCATGGAGTCTTACACTACTCTTAGACTCTGTGCAAGCCTTCGTGAATCCTCTAAATAGAGTTATCAGTACATTTTGCATTTTAGCATATTTCATAATCAATTCATTTGCTTGAGAGTTTTTCTTTAAAAGACAATTATACCAGCTGACAACTAGATGCTGTTATATAAAGATGCCTTTAGCTTGTTTAAAACTGTCTGATGAAGCGACCTGTGAGTCGTGAAAGCACTAACCTTTTACATTTCTGTATTTCGTTTTATTGTTTTTTCGAACATTAAAGTTTCTGGCCTTGTAAGTTGTTGTGCAGTTTATTTTCTTCAATTTTATACTTTTTACTGCACTATACTGCACTGTGCATCCGTTTTTTGGTTTCTACTTTTTTCTCTGTATTTGGAGAAAGGGGCATGGCAGAAACAGCTGAAATGGAACTTATACCTAATCTACATATGGGAGCTACAGGTTGTGAACATTTGATTCGTATACTAAATATTACAGAAAATCCATTGTTAAGTATAAATGGTTTAAATGAAGAAAATAATATGGAGAAGGGTCCACAACTGCATGAGTTTTTACAGTGTTTCAAAGAATTGGAAAATAAACTATATAGGTATAAATGACTACAGTGGCAACGTTTGCACCTACAGACTTTTCAAGAACATAAAGTTATTCCAAGGGGACTTAGAGTACTCAACATGCCGAGTTATGGAAATGAGTACCCTGATTTATTAAGGAGATGGCAAGAATTGAACTTGCAATTCAGTGCTCAGTAAATTAACTTGCTTATAGATTTTTTCCTTCCTATGGAGAATGAATTGAAAGGTTAGATTTTTTCATGTCAGAATACAATCTTTAATTGTTTTACACTTGATATAATTGGAGACAAACTGGACTTATTACAAGATAACATTCTCTCTTATCAGAAACGTTTGCAGCTTACGAAGGGAAAGAAGCTGCAAAGAGACTGTAACGATTTTCAAAGTCAACAAGTTTTCTCTTGCCCCAGAGATTGCGCTGACAGATTTGTTACAGGATCTGTCAATCAACACAACAACCAATGGAATACGTTCATTCAAAGAGCGAATGCAATGCCCACTTCTACATCTTCAGTGTGTGTAAGGACAACTGCTAGTAAGCAACAAGCTGTTTTATCAGTTAATAAGAATACTGACCAGCCTGCATTATCGGCTTCAATGTCCGATAGTCTTCAATTCTCAAAAGAAAGCTCCAGTAGCGACATATACAGAGAGGTAATACCCTCTACATCAGCAACATATAACACTATTAAGAAGGACTCTCTTGCCTCTAATGGTGTTTTTAATTCAACTGGCTCTACCATTTTAACGGAAAACAATTTCTCAGCTAGTTTTTTACTAAAGGATCCATCACCTTTACAAGGAAGGGGAGCCTGCAACCTTCTCCAGTTCAGAGAGGAATCAACAAATAGTGAAAAGAAGAAGCCAATAAATACAGGTTTAATTTTTAACATTTCTTCCATTGAACTAAGTACTGAACATCTGTTGATACTAAATAAAGGTGTCTCCTTCATTCCTGCGAAGAGAGCAGACCACGCTGAAATGCTAAAAGATTTAAGACTATTGGGAAGGAGTCTTACATTAAAAACTATTTTTTTCTGAAAATACAAGCAGTACTAATAATTCTTATAAGAAACCTATTATGTTTAGTCCAAGTTTTGACTCTGCAGTTTAATCCTTTATTAATGTATATGAATTTGAATTTAGGCAGCTTTTTGCTGAAGGAACTAGAAGCAATTTTTATAATATGTCTAGTAGTGACCTTTCAGCTCTAAATGAGTTAAAAAAGTTGCAGTCAATTGTAATTAAACCAGCCAATAAAGGTGGAGGGATAGTGGTTCTGGACAAGGACTTATAGTTAAAGCAAATGATGACACTGTTAAATAATGTAAATACATACCAGCGTATTTCTAAACTGATTGCAAACAGTATTATGGAAAAAGTGTTTTTCTTAGTGTTTGACTTACTAATGAAAGAACTTATAAATGAAGACTTGTTTAAGTTCTTTAATGTAGTCTATCCAGTAATTCCAATGATATATGGATTACCTAAAATTCATAAAAATAAGAACGTTCCACATATGAGACCTATCGTGGCTGGTGCAGGATGGTGTACTGAACCACTATCCATTTTTCTAGAAAATAATTTACATACAATACTAGACACATATCATACTATTTTGAAAGATACTAGTCATTTTTAGAAAGACTACATACCTGATTATTGACTATTGATAGTGATTATATTTTTGTTACATTAGATGTTGAATCACTTTTCGAACTGTGGTGGTGGTGCTGTGGTAGCATTGTCACCTCACAGTAAGACATCCTGTTCGATTCTCAGCTAAAGCGTCTTCTGTGTGGAGACATGCATGAATGGGCGTACCTTCGTTGAAGGTTGCGCATCAGGGCTAGCAACTTGGCACATAAAAATCTACTGCCAATCATTAGCAGACCGGAGTTCCACTGTGGCGACCCCTAACCAGGAAAAGCCGAAAGACACAACAACAACAACAAAAAAAGATGTTGAATCACTTTTCACTAGTATTCCCAATGATAAGGGTATTGAAATGATTAGGGAATTCCTGACTGTGAATAATTGTTGTTCTGACAACAAGGTTAAGTTGATTTGTGCATTGCTGGAAATTGTGCTTGAAAATAACATTTTTACTTTTGAAAATGAAGTATATATTCAGAAAATTGGCGTAGCTATGGGCACAGCTTGTGCCAACAGCCACGCCAATTTAGTTAAAGCACATTGGGAGCATACATCTATATTAACAGGAACTAATGAGTATTATGACAAAATGCTTTGGTATGTGTGTTTTGTGGACGATATATTTTTGTTGCAGAAGGGTGATACACAGGAATTAGACAATTTTGTTACCTATATGCACAATACTACTGATTTTTTGAACGTCACATATAAACACTCCTATAGTGAAATGGAATTTCTTGATGTACTTCTGACAAAATCTGAATTGAATAAAGTTTCCAGTAGTATTTTCAAGAAGCCTATGAGAAAAAACATCCTTCTACACAAAAGAAGTATGCATCCAAGACACATCGCTAGAAATGTGCTTAAGGGACAAATGTTTAGAGTGCTTCAATTGCATAATAATGACACAGATGTCAAAAAATCCCTTACAGATCTTAAATTAGAATTTCTAGAATGGGGGTATTCTGAGCTAGATATAGATGTGATAATTAATGAAGCATGGACACATAGATCAAGCAGATGTAAACCATATTTTGATACCACTACAGAAGAATCACATTCACTTAAACCCTCTTCTAGTACTAGGGACACCTTTAGGGTTGTCCTTCAGTACTCTAGCGATATCGATAGCTATTATGACATCATTAAGAAAAACTGGAATATTTTACGTGATATTCCAGATATTATGAATAAAGTTGGTACTATTCCCTCCTTCTATTTTAGAAATAAGTTTTTGAAGCAACACCTTTGTAATAAACCTGTTTATTGCCAAACCTATTTCTATGAGAACAGGTACCTTCCTATGTAGAAAATGTTCAGCGTGTAAATACATTTATAGGAATGCCATTTATATACACCCTTTTTGCAATTTCAATATTTCATTGCATCATTATGCAGATTTTAAAACTGAAAATATTTTTTATTTTTCATTCTGTGAGAGATGTCATGTGTACTATGTGGGAAAAACAAATAGGTGTTTCAAGGACAGAATTTTAAAACATATTAGAGACATTAAAAATAAAAAAGAAACAAATGCCTTAGCAACCTATGTAACACAGACAGATTCTTCACACACTTTAAAATTTTTGATATTGCAGGTCATTGATAACACCATTAGAGGAGGTGACCTGGAAAATCGGACAGAGGCTGCTGAGCAGAAGTGGATTCTCTTGCTAAATGCAGAGAAACCTCCTGGCCTCAATTACATGTCTTCATTAAAACCCTTCTTAAAATCACACCCTTTAAAACATAAATAAACACACATAAATATACATATATTTTTTCTAATACTTTTTTACATTTTTTAAGCAATATTTATATGTGTTTCATTATTCAATTTTATTATATATACATTTTTAAATGTTTTAGATAGTGTTATCAGTATATTTTGTATTTTAGCATATTTCATAATCAATTCATTTGCTTGAGGGTTTTTCTTTAAAAGACAATTATACCAGCTGACAACTAGATGCTTGTTATATAAAGATGCCTTTAGCTTGTTTAAAACTGTCTGATGAAGCTACCTGTGAGTTGTGAAAGCACTAACCTTTTGCATTTCTGTATTTCGTTTTATTGTTTTTTCGAACATTAAAGTTTCTGGCCTTGTAAGTTGTGCAGTTTATTTTCTTCAATTTTATACTTTTTACTGCACTATACTGCACTCTGCATCCGTTTTTTGGTTTCTTCTATTCTTTGAAGGATATTTGATTGATGTCTGAAATTAAAATGTTTGTCAATATTTGTTGATGTCAATCCTCAATGGTAAGCCAGAAAACCACATTTTTTATGAAGAACAGACCAAAAATATGAGGCATTCTGCAAAAAATCTGGACAGTTGAAAGGCAGCAATACTATCAAAGAGTTGGGTAACAACCTTACAAATAGATTTTTATACTGAGGAAGTCCAGCTGAATGTATAAAAAATGGCTTAGAATATTTGGAAAATGAGAAATCTGTAAAAACAGTCACTCAGCAGGATTCAGTAAACTCCATGTAGGCTCCATGTAGAGCCTACACAGAGTGGATCTGTGTACACGGCCACAAAGTACTTTCAACAATGCGCAATTCATATTAACGATGCACAGCGTGCTTAAGTGAAGTTTTGCGGCATGTTCCAGTAGTGTTGGCCACAAAACCTTGTAGAACAATGTGGATAATGAATCCATGTACATGAGAGCACCGATGGCCCACCCCCATACCTTTCAATCTCCTGGACCAAGAAATCTGTACAAAGCCAGTAAATAAAGTGAAGCAAAGCCCGAGAAATTGGGAACTATAAATTTGAAAGCTGACAGAATAAACTGATATGCATTATCCTGCATGCATCTTCTGAAGAGTATGAAGTCTCAAATGAAAACATCTATCATTATTTAGTTACATCCATCCTGAATGATTATGTCAAAACCACAAAGTTTATGAGAAACACCACAAAAATATAAGCCAAAGCCTTGGTAATCTACCAGAAATAGTTATACCTGTTATGTCTGGCTTTTCCCCTTTTTTTCCCCCATGTTTGTGCAATGCGCTGTGGTGCTTGGCAATGCTTATCCCATTTGTGCAGCAGGACCACACATGTATCAGACATGACCCAAACATCCAAAAATAGAAACCGGATGCTTTCAGTTAGTATTACTGGACACCACTGTGCATTGTGCAATCCCGTAAGCAGTACCGTGCTATGCTCATATCAACACATTAACAAAGAATACTAATATAGATTGATCATGGAATTATGCATAAGTGTTTACATGTGCTGAGTGTTGGACTGGAGTGCAGATGGTCTTGGGTTCTAGTCAAGAGTATTCAAACTTTTCTGATGCTGTTGTGGCATTGCAACTTATCCAAATAATATGGTACTTTAAGGAAATAACTGTTCAATTGTATTGGATGACAGGTTTTGATGATATATTTGAAAAAGATGCATGTCGCTTAGCATCAGGCAAACGCTGGTTTGTGTGATGCTAAGTAGTGTACACTATATTTAAATGTATGAAAATACAGACAGTGTGCACTCTCAGTAAGCGCAATTGATGGGAAAGCATGGTATTTAAAGGTGAATTGGCAGGAATTGCACTTTATGCATTGAACTCTAATTTGTGCAGCAATGTCTGGTGTCAGAGAGGGTGTGCAATTTAGAGCACAGAACTGGGGTGTCCAGGAGTCTAAGGTTTTTATTGGTCTCCTGGTTAGGGATCATGGCCCATACCTGTTGTAGGAAGACTATACCAGCTCCCAATACAAGTCTAAAGCCTGGGATAGTTTGGCAAGGGCTGTTACCAGTGCGACAGGTATATCCTGCACTGGTGAACAATGTCATCACCACTATGATGACTTCCATAGGAGAAAAAGGGATACCTTTGATCAGTGGATCATGGAGTGCCAGGCAGGGAACACTCCAGTGATATGTAAGTATGATTTACATGTACTACCTGCAAATACTCAAGTTGACTATGGTAAACACTGGTATTCATAATACATTTTCTTTTCCCTTTTTCCACAGCTGTGGGGAGAAGCATGTGGTAAGTAAGCATAATTCTATAAAGCACTGTTATTGCAGTTGTAACAGTTATAGCTGGATTAGTTGCTATATCATACATTTTTAGGAATTTGGAAATACATATCTGAACAATAAAAGCAAGTAGCATGCATTACTCTGTGGCATAATGTATGCATGCATTACTCTGTGGCATAATGTATACATGCATTACTCTGTGGCATAATGTACACATGCATTACTCTGTGGCATAATGTACGCATGAATTACTCTATTACATAATGTATGCATGCATTACTCTGTGGCATAATGTATGCATGCATTACTCTGTGGCATAATGTACATATGAAATACTCTATTACATAATGTATACATGCATTACTCTGTGGCATAATGTATGCATGCATTACTCTGTGGCATAATGCATGCATGCATTACTCTGTGGCATAATGTATGCATGCATTACTCTGTGACAATGTACGCATGCATTACTCTGTGGCATAATGTATGCATGAATTACTCTATTACATAATGTATGCATGCATTACTCTGTGGCATAATGTATACATGCATTACTCTGTGGCATAATGTACGCATGCATTACTCTGTGGCATAATGTACGCATGAATAACTCTATTACATAATGTATACATGCATTACTCTGTGGCACAATGTATGCATGCATTACTCTGTGGCATAACGTACGCATGCATTACTCTGTGGCATAATGTATGCATGCATTACTCTGTGACATAATGTATGCATGCATTTCTCTGTGGTATAGCTTTCAATACTACTTCTCTCTGCTGAAAACCCAGATTTAAGAATCACTGCTTTGCTCTGGTCATTGTAGGATTCATGGTTGTCTGACAAGTAATTTATATTGAAGTCAGTAAATAATGAGTGTCAAAATATTATGTTAACACAAATCTTGTGCAACTATCCATATGTGTAAGAGCAATATTTGAAATATGTTCCCAGTTATGGGTCCTTGTACACCCATTATTTTAGGATATGTCAAAATATCTTGCTCTAAAAGGTGGACAGGTATGGTCTGTTACATGAAGCAACAGTTGCACATTCTCAGATAAAGTGTAAAAGGAAAGAATGGTTGCATTATGTTGTATCCCAATGGAAAAGTACAGTATTACAGTAGCCTCTCCTTGTGGTTTCTAATACCACACTGTCCAAAGTTGAAAATTATCTGATTACAATACCATGTTAGCTTTTCATCAATCAAAAATACAGTACTGTTATGTTATCATTATACCATTTGAAGTGCAGACCTCCAGACCTGTGGCTTGAGTGGCCTGCTGTCAAGTATAATCACTGCACATGTAGTCCAAGGAATAAAGAAAACCCTTAGCAGTTGTTACTGTTTAAAGTAGACAGTAACATAATACAATAAAGTAAATTTAGAAAGCTTGGTATATAATCTGTGAAGTTACTAATGTTCTCCCTTTATTCTCTCAGTCCACCCCATATCTTCCTTTTGTTATTTCTGTGTTACTTTTTAATTACGATTTCTTTGTTATTATTATTATAACATTATTTATTTAATCATATTTCTTATTATTATATTATTTTTATTTATGTTTTATTATGTATAATTTTATCTTGTGTTGTTAAATACTTTCACATTTTTATTATTTATCATTCTGTTTTTAATAATATTATTTAGTAGTTTTTATAATGTTTTATCTGCGGTGGTGGTGCTGCGGTAGCGTTGTCGCCTCACAGTAAGACGTTGTCCTGTTCAATTCTCAGCTAGAGCATCTTCTGTGTGGAGACATGCGTGAATGAGCATACCTTCATTGAAGGTTGTGCATCAGGGCCGGCAACTCAGCATGTAAAAATCTACTGCCAATCATTAGCGGACTGGAGTTCCACTGTGGCGACCCCTAACCGGGAAAAGCCGAGAGACACAACAACTTTTTATAATGTTTTATTATTATTATTTTTTTAATCCTTGATTCAATTTCTTTTATGTTTTATTTTTGCTTTTGATTTTTCTTTACATTATTACTACAGCACAGCAGGGTAAGCTGGTTCCTGGTTATCTGCCTATGATCACTCCACAGGCTGCAGCACCAAGGCCCAGCACGTCTGGGCTGCCATCTGATGGCACCCCTAATGTCCCTGCCCTACCTGGACTCTCAGGTAGTTCTTCCCCAGGGGCCAGGCCTGTGGTCCCCTCTGGGAACAGAGTCAGAGGGGGTACATACATCACCCATGCAGAGTTGCCAGATGAGATGTTGTGCATAGGGCTGTGCATGAAACTGTAGGCATATGCCTATGCCAGATGGAGAACATGTTTTCCATCCATGTACAGCAGACTGGCTGTAGGCACAGATGTCAGCCATTGCAGCCAGTGGTACAGTGATGGAACAGTCCTGACAGTCCAATGGATCAGGACTTGAGTCACACTGTTACTGTGCTGATTTTCATGGGACCTCAAACCCCCCACCCCCACCCCATCCAAGTTGTTCACCCATCTTGTGTCATTTCCCGACACTGTCTCTTGTTTTGTATGTCTTGTATGTCTGCATTTGCTTACTCACCTTCCCGACTTGCATGCTTCTGACTTGCCTATGTCTCTTTCCCAACATTGTATTCTCTCCTTAATAAAAAAAAAAGAAGGGCACCTGTCCCAAAAAGAAAATTTGTCCCATACATAGCTCTCCATTTTACGCACATGTCTACTTCACACACTTAATTTGGTCCAATTGGATCCACAATGCAATTATGTTGTTGTCACCTCTCTCTGTGGTGGTGACTGTCCAAATTCAGCCAATAAACTTGGGAAACTGTACATGTGCCCAGTTGTTACTGTTGAAGAAATGGATAGCTATGGTTCTTCCCTACACCATTCCTGCAGATTCCTGTCTTCCATTCACTTTGTTTTCCCCCTCCTTGCTCCCCATTTCACCACTTTCCTATCTTCCTCCATTTCTTTTCATTAAAGGATCATCGCACGATAGTGCACAATGTGCACCATTGCTAAGCAATGCTAAGCAGAAATAAGAAAAGTGAAAGTATGTAAACATATCATACACATTTGTAAAATTTATGTTGACACCCTATTTCAAACCCAGTACCATCTGGCTTCATTAACAATGCATTGACCCATCCAGCCACAGAGTCAGTCAGTTAAGTAGCAGATGTATTTTAAACAATCAATAATAATGTGACATATTCTGAAAAAGGCATGTGTGTGTGATGCGGCACATCATGCAGCATTTCTCAGTGAAACTGATATAAAATATTAAATAAATATTAGGAGCATAACTGTCTGCTTGGTAGAGCAAAAATATGGACAAAGCCATACACAATGGAGGACAAAAGGCTATCACTAAAGCAACATATTGTGAATATTGCAAACTTAGAAACATAATAGAATAACAGATATTTCAATACTATTCATTGGTTTACTTGACTAGCCAATGTATGCAACAGCACTTTATTATGTATATCATGTGTAGAATACACCTCTTACTTAACTGACTCTGTAGCACTAGCTGTTAAATGCATTGCTGGTTTATTCTTTTGGTTCACATGGTACTGGGTTCAAATACAGGTGTATCTATCATTCCAAATACTTGTGTGTGTACATTAGGATTAGAAAATGTGATATTTATGAATCTGTGTCATCAGCTGTTTATGCAGTCAGTGCAGTGATGATGAAATGTCTGTTGCCAGATAGTACTGTTATCCAATCAAAATTGATAAACACTTTTAAGCAATATAGCATGATACTGCTCATAGTGCACCATCACACAATGATCCTTTAAAGAAAATAAATGGGGAGGAGGGTAGGTATGTACAGGAAGGGCATAGAGAATAACCATAGCTATCCATTTCTTTAACAGTAACAACTGACTCCATGCACAGTTTATTGGCTGTATCTGGACTGTCACCATCACAGACAGGGGTGACAACAACATAATTGCATTGTGCAGCCAATT
Source organism: Protopterus annectens (assembly GCF_019279795.1). Classification (NCBI taxonomy): domain Eukaryota; kingdom Metazoa; phylum Chordata; order Ceratodontiformes; family Protopteridae; genus Protopterus; species Protopterus annectens. Next base: position 1,832,574,388 of record NC_056731.1, read on the forward strand.
AGATCAAATTGAATGTGTCAAGTAGACACCTGTGTGAAATGGAGAGCTATTCATGGGGCATTATTTTGGGTCAGTTGCCTTTTTTTTTTTTTTACTAAGGAGAGAATGGAATGTTGGGGAAGGGACATAGGCAAGTCTGGGTCAGCCAAGTTAGGAAGGTGAGGAAGCATTTGCAGACAGACAAGACATACAAGACAAGAGACAGGGTTGGTGAAGGACACAAGAAGGAAGTGAACACCTTGGATGGGGTGGAGGAGGTGAGATCGCAGACCTATGGATATCATGTTTGGTGACAGTGAGAACTGAGTCCTCACCCACTGGACATCATCACTGACTTTACTTCACTGCACTGATGATCACAGTGTCTGACGTCTGCATGTCCTGGTATTATTCAGGATGACAATGTCTCCACTCAGCATAGGCATGCATAAATTGTCTGGTGCACAATTATACACACCAGACCTGCAGTTCAGCTTGGGAGACAAAATCACCCCCTCTGCCTCTGCTCAAAGAGGGAACCACAGGCCTATCCTCTGGGGCAGAACTACCTGATGGTCCAGGTAGGGCAGTGGAAGCAGGAGGGGTGCTACCAGGCTGCAGTCCAGAAGTGCTGGGCCTTGGTGCTGTAGCCAGTGGAGGGAATGTAGGTGGACCATGTGGAACTGGCCTACCCTGCCGTGCTGTAGTAATAACATAAATACAATGAAACATCCATAACAAAATAAAACATAACTCAAAATAATGGACATAATGACATTAAATAAAAGGTTTACCTTTAAGTCACAAATAACATGTGTGACTTGTCATATATCTTACTCTAAAGGTCAGAAACTGCACTTTTGAATGCTGAAAACACAGAAAGTGCTAAACAACAAATTTGACATTCTGTGAATGTCAAATGTTTTCGAAACACCCAACATTTCCGGATGTCTCCAAACACTGTTATGCAGGGGGGCAAGCCCCTCTGTACCCCCCCCACACCTGCTAATTTAATATACTAACTAAGATTGCACTACAGTGAGTGATGGGGTACATGTTCCTATCCTCACTGTAGTGCGATCTCCACTCTGAATGCCAAATTCACATGAGCAAATACACACTGGCATTCACTCATTTGTGAGTTCAGGAATTCATAGTTCATTATTACAAACTTTTGAAATTATACTTTCACACATCTGGCCATTGCAGATGTGCACTTCAAACTTGTAAAGGTAAACCAAATAAAATGTAAGTATATGATAATAAATCAATGCATAAAAAAAAAAATAATAGAATTATAAACATAATGAAAAATAGTATTAAATGAAAATGTATTTAACAGTAAAACAAGAGAAAATTATACATAATAAACAAATCTTAGCTAATGAAAGAAGGGTTATGATAAAGATATGATTATCAACATCATGTAATAATAACAATACAAATAATAACAAATATGAATAACACAAAAATACAAACAGAGAGAAGAGGTGGGGTGAGAGAAAAAAGTAAAATAACATTAATAACCACACAGATAACATACAAAAATGTCTACAAATAATGTACAATATTCTGATACAGCCTATGCACAGTAATAAAAATGCTAATAACTAACTTTACAACTTTGAATACTGCCCTGTTGCTGACAGACTCACATGATACATTTTATGTACAATAATACAAAATGCTAATAACTACCTTTACCACTTTGAATACTATCCTATTCCTAACACACACACACTATAGTGCAGATCATGTCGCACCCAACAATCATTCTTGGGGGCATATATTGCAGATATGCCTGTTCCAGGTACACTGATTACATTGGACAGCAGGTCATATAAGCCACAGCTATAGAGGTTTGCATGTCTAATGCTATCAATATGAATATGTACCAGTACTTTTATTGAGGATATCCTAAAACAGTATTCTAAATATCTTTCTTTAAATATGGGGAGTGTGGTATTTCAACCCACAAGTAATGTTTATTGTAATACTGTACCTTTCATTTGTAACACAGCATAATGCAATCACTCCTTTCTTTTTGCATTTTATAGATACAGGTTCAATGTTATAATGATAATAATACACAGCATGCTCTTGCTGCCCATGGTATATAGGTCATACTTTACATTGCAAAATTTATGTCAACTTAAACGAGTATAGTCTACTTTGGATGTGTGGTTTTCTAAATTACACCTCTGACTACTCTGCAATACTGGACTGTTGTTCTTAGTAACACACAAATGCGTGCCTGCGTTTGCATTACAAAGGAAAAATGCGTACTCAATGTGATACAAGATTTTACCACAATAAGCTGTATTTACTCCTAATGCTATAATAACAGTACCATTTCGAAGCATACATACCACTTACATCTCTCATCCTTCTCATTCTTTCTTCATAGGTTGACAAATGTAGTTCCTTGTCAGCATCAGCTGTGGGAAAATCCAAACACAATGGAATACCATTAGGGACACCAATAATGAACATATGTAGCTGCTACCTCCTACAAATAGTGCCTGTAATACTTATACATCTGTGAGGTGCCATCATTCCTGCATTTCTCAATCCAACAGTTGAGGGTATCCCTCTTCCTCATCCTGAGGGCTTGGAAGTGGTTCCTACACTGTTCACCAGTGTGGGGATACTAGTAACTCTGGACAGATTAGACACTTGGACTCCTGCACACCCCACTTTTGAGACTGAAATCTCAGAACCTCTCCCTGAATGACATTCATGTCTGATGCAGATGAACACCAATGTATAATGGTGTATAACACCAATTCCAGTTGTGACAGTTACTGAGAACACACACTATTGGACTTTGCAACCCATCATTTCAATCAATTGACAGATACAGAGAATGCAAACTACTGAACTTTGCAACAAGTTCAGAAAACAAATTGAAGGTGTGAAAACTAAAGGAGGTGGTATATCAATAATTATTAAAGATAAATACACCTCCAGATTGGTTAGACAGCATGATTCCCTGGAGATACTTCAGGTGCATTTAACTGTTGGTAGGACACCTATTCAAGTCATTGCCCACTACAGGACCCCCTCCATGAATCAGGACACCCACTCTGCCTATTTGGATCTACTTGAGTCTGTCAAGATACAGCCAAACACCATGTTTTTGGATGACTTTAACTACCCATCCACTGACTGGGGAAATTACTAATGCAGAAGCTCACTTGTCCAAAGGTTCCTTGATTTCACTGACTCCCATGCCCTGGACCAGCTAGTTGACACCCTCACAAGGGGTGCCAACATCCTAGATCAGGTGCTTACCAATATGGGGGACTACTGTAGCACCACCACTATGAGGTCTTACCTGGAGAGATCTGACCACAAATCAGCCTTATTGAAATTTACTAACACACCTGACCCTCACCCCCGTAGTACAAACTAAACTAAAAAAACATTTCCAATACAGATTATATCCTCTTACATGATGGTATAAATAGCTTCACTGCACCTCCTCCCTCAGATGGAACTGGCAACTATGCCAAGTTCTGCACAAATGCTTTATACAAACAACATTTGAACAACTGTACTGATGTGACCACACCTGATAGGACCAAAAGAAGCTCTTTGAGGATGAGCAAACCTGTCTGGTGGACAACTGCCATTAACAGGCTTTACAATAAGAGGAAGAAATTTCTGTCTAAGAGTAAGAGGGAGTAAGCCCCAAACTGGAAATACTCCCTCCTCAGCTTAATCAAGCAAATAAGACTCTGTGAAGTCCTCAAAGCTAACAATAAATCCAAATTAGCTTCCTCAACTAAGAACAACCATAAGGCATTCATTAGTTACATAAGCAACCTAAAAGGAAAGGCTAGATTTGTGCTGAACTGGTAGTTAATGATACCACATATACCAAGCCTGTGGACATTGCTAACCTGCTAGCTGACAAGTTCTGTGAAAACCCCAAGACATTCCTACCACCTGTCCTCTACCCTGTATCTCTAAGGAGCAGGTTGTGAACATCCTCTCTAAGGTCAAAACAGCATCCATGGGACCTGATGACATCCCAGGCTGTGTCCTTCATGGGATCAAATAAGAATTAGCAATGCCATTGGGTACTCTTTTCAATCATAGTCTAAGCACTGCCTTCATCAGTAGAATACTGTTGCATTCATTGTGTAATAGTGTTTATAGTTTGAATGTGTGGCATGTAGCTTTTTTGGTGGGTGTATTTAAGTTATCTGTAGTTTTCAGGTCATTTAGAGGTTGTCAGCCACATTCTTGTTAACATTTTAGTTACTGCAGATATAGATGAGTAATGGTATTACCTCCTGTTATACTGTTAAATCTGTTGCTGTTGCCATTACCTGTCCCATATTTTTCCAGGGCCATCAGGAATCCAGAAATCTAGTGCTCCTGCAGTTGGTAAGCAGAATACATTGATGTCAGTAATGTAGAAATATTCAAACATATATGCTAAAGTGCCATCTTAGGCCTGCTGTATGGATTGCTGCACTGTCTGCATACTTGTCAACTGTACAGATATTTGCAGAATGTCCAGATGTGTGACTCATACCTCTGGGCTGTTTTTAAGATCATAGTGATTGAGCTGCAAACTACTGACAGGTCATTATCGAGTGCAGACATAAAATAATGACATATTTAACATTAAAAATGCATACCAATCATTAATGTCATGGTGAAGCAATACCTGCTATTATATCACCATTCTAGGTTTGTAAGGGCAATGTGTCAGAATGATACCTATTCTTGGGCCTTTGTCCACCCATTTTTCATGGCTTTGCATGGCCATGATTTTTTCATACCAAAATGAAGTATGCTGGACTGAGAGTGGGACTTGTTGAGAGAGTTGATTGGATGGGTGCTTTGACAACTATGTGTGACACAGCTGACACTAACCTTATCCTTGTGTAAGCTGCTGAGTGGGGCATCTATACATCTCACTGTACAGTCAACTATTATGAGAACATTTGAGATACATGCCCATTGGCTTAAGCACTGCTATGTTGAGACAGTGGTGATGAAGTCTCTTATGTGTATTGTCTGCTTGTAGACTGATTGTGATTAGGATGTGTCTGCTGTTTAGGTTGGTTTGAGGGGGTACCTCTGCATGTGATGATTTGCATTGGGTGCATGTTATGATTAGGAGGCAAGGTGTGTGAGCAAACAACCTGTTTAGTGTCACTCTTCTGGAAGGATTCCTATTATAAGCTCTTTAAAACTGTACTTCAGTGATACAAGAGATACAGGCTATTCAGTGCAGATGATGCATTATCTGCACTTAATCACCAACTCATGGCAACTATGCTATCGGGGAAAACAGGGGGAAATGAGAGGTGATAGTGTGAGCTTTGAACCTGGTATCTGCATAGACAATACAAAAATGAGGGATACATGTGCTCTGACTGCTTTTTTCAGGTGACTAATCTATGCTGTGTACATTATGATGTCCTCCATACGGTGGATCACTGCCTCTGTTATTGATAGCTAAATGTGTAAATTGTTGCTTGTTATGCAGCAGAGGTTCTGACAGCTACATCTCCTCTGCTACATAGCAGCAGCTGATTATATTTGAAAGCAAGCGTATTGATGTTTCTGCATGGATGTGGGCAAACTGTATCAGCCTCTGCACACAATCCACAGCAGGTAATATGAAGACATACTGTTAAAGAACAAACTGAATTAAACCATACTACACTTCAAATAGGTAATCCTACTCTACATTTCCACCTCAAGTGTACAGATGTCATCCAATACAGATGTCATTGTCTTCTCCCTACTAATTTGGATAGTAGCATTAGGGATTGCCACAGCAGGTTATCTGCTTCCATCACCACCCATCCTCTGCATCTTGCTCTCTCACACCAACCACCTGCATGTCCTCTGTTGTTACATCCATAAATCATATTTTAAGCCTTCCTCTTTTCCTCTTACCTGGCACATCCATCCTTAGCATCCTATTCCCAATATACACAGCATCGCTCAATGACACATGTCCAAACCAAGACAATCTTAGCAATTTGTCTTTGTTTCCAAACTGTAATACATAAACCGACATTATAATATATGGTTATTACTGATGTCCATCCTCTAAACATACAATGGAATGCTGCAAACACCTGTTATGACTCCTGTATTTTTGTCATTGACATCATCTATAACACATATGACATAGCTGGTCTCACTACCATCTTGGAGACCTTCCATTTCACTCTTATTGTTATGCATCTGACAAAAATCAGACCTGCACTCTTCTCCACCCACTCCACCCTGCATGCTCTCTCTTCTTCACTTGTTTTCCACAATCACTATACCTCTGAAATGTCGATCTAAAGTATTTCACATCATATGCCTTCACTAACTGCACTCCATGCATCTGAAACATTCCTCTGTCCTCATCCCCTTTACACACATATATTTTGTCTTAGTTCTGCTGACTTTCATTACTCTCTTCTGGAGAACATATCTCCACCTCTCCAAGATCTGCTAAACCTGTTTCTTACTCTCAATACAGATCACAATATCATCTGCAAACATCATAGTCCACATGGACTCCAATGTAATCTAATTTGTCAACCTGTCCATCGCCATTGCAAATAGATGCTGTGATGTTTGTGAATACAATAACAGGAATGTCACTGTTGTCTGTCTAATATAGGATGAGGTGACATCTACCCATTTTTCAGGACAGTGTGTGAACATGGCCTGTCATGACATATACACATCCAGTCATGTGATATGACATTTGACATCAGCAGTGTATTTTGGAGACAAGTAAATAGTGTACTACAGGCTGCTGTAAAATACTTTGTATAACATCTGCCAACTGCTCACCCACACGGGAGCGTGCACGCACATACACACACATACTCACACACACCAAGTTGACTGCAGTTAGACCAGAACCCCTACCTATCTAAGCTTACAGACTACAGATGATCGTATGGTAGATGAAATCAGCAGGCCACTTGGGGGACAAGAGTTTGTAGGACTGCTTAGACTGGATGTTTGTGGAAGCAGAAAAAAAGGGCAAAGCCATGCCTATTGGTAGGTCAGTGTGGAATACTCACTTGCACTGTTCCTTATGGTTTTTCACACACACACACATGCACACACACACATGCTCACACCAAGTTGACTGCTGTGAGAATAGAACCCTTACTTATCTAAGCTTACAGACTACAGATCACAGTACTTAAAGGATGAACCACAGATGAAATCTGATTTCACCAGGGCTTCAGCTGATCTTATGCTAATGACATCAGCAGGCCACTTTGGGGAAAAGAGTTTGTAGGACTGCTTATACTGGATGTTTGTGGAAGCAGGAAAACTGTTCAAAACCATGCCTATCAGTTTGTGGAAGCAGGAAAACTGTGCAAAACCATTCCTATCAGTAGGTCAGTATGGGATACACACTAACACCATTCCACACACCAAGTTGGCTGCAATGAGAATAGAACCCCTAGCTATCTAACCTTACAGGCTACAGATCACAGTATATTGCATGCACCACAGCAGAAGTTTGATCTTATGGTAGATTACATCAGCAGGCCACATGGGGGACAAGAGTTTGTAAGACTGCTTAGACTGTATGTTTGTGGAAGTAGGAAAACAATGTAAAACCATGCCATTTGTGAAGTTAGATTGGGATACACACTTCCAGTTTTGATTATACACACACACATTTGTCAGCAGTGAGATTAGAACTCCTACATTTATGCTTTACAGTTCACAGTACTTAACACTTGCTCCAGAGCACAGGTCTGATTTAAGTAGACTGCAAGAGAAATTATACTAGATGACATAATCAAGACATGTATTGAACAACAGGTTGGGAGGCCTGCATAGTCACATTGCTTTATAGTGTCATTCCAGGCTATTAGCCTAGCACACATATACAGTTTATTAGCCTAGTTGTGTAACTACAATACCCTTTTTGGTTATATTTTACTGTTTGCATTTGGATGAGCAAGGATGTGAGCACCATCAATTGGCCCTGTCTATGAGGGAGCACACAGCTTATATATTACAACTTAATACATTTGTTGATATATGCGTTGAAAAATCAAGGTGACCCAGTGTTGCTGTGATTGTTGGTGTTATTTTTGGTGGGGAAACACGTGGATGTCTTGTCAATATATGTGCATATACTTATATTCTGCCCTCTCTTTGCAATGTTTCCACATGTACTCCTAGGGGAGACATGGGTTCTGAGAATGATAGGGCAGCATACATCTCAACTGTCCAGATGCTTACAGAATGTCCAGAATGTCCAGAAGTTTGACTCATATAGTTGGTCTGTTTCACACAAACTTGTGTTGTCTGGAAAATTAATGGGAAATCATTGAGAGATAAGGTCTGTAAATAGTGGCAGACATATTAATTTCACACATCATATCCTTCAAAAAATTCATAGTAATGCAACACCTATTATTCTATCAGCTGTCTAATTTTTTTAAGAGCAAAATTTTACAGTGTCCCTATTTTGGGGCATTTATCCCCCCATTATTTGTGTCTTTATCCAGATTTCTTGCTCAAAGAGCTTGACAGGTATTTAGGGCACTAAGGACATGTGGATATTTATCTCTATACCTATCTTTATATATGTACATATACAGATATACAGATATAAAGATATATAGAGATAGATGATAGATAGATAGATATATGCAGTAGAGTGAGAGACCATGGATTTTCACTATGGTTAACTAAGTGTAGACACATGCGTAGTTTGCCTTTTTTTACCTGTTTGCACATAGGTAAGCAGTATGCAAATGCAAGGCATATTGCTCACATATGAGATTTACTGTTATGTCAAATATATATGCTACTACAACCCACTCCTATCAGTACTCCAGGCTGGGATTTCCCAATTACTAGTGGCAATAATTGTATGTATCCTGTGTCTGTGGTTGCCAGTCTGACATAAATCCTGTTTCCTATTTCACTGTTTCTCTACTGCTGCATGCCACTCAAAATGGCCAAGTGTTATCAAAAATGTTTTATACATGTGGTGCAATGAGCAAATTTGCAATTTAAACAAGACAAAGTTGATAGCAATATGGAGCATAGACTTACAGTCTGTAAAACACAAACAATGTCAAGTACACTGCAAAAACATCTGCTTATATCAAGATTAGAACCCTCAACAGCATTGCAGCTTCATCAGGCAAAATGGCTGCCTTAGACCTTTTGGGCACAGAAGCAGCTTGCCAGAACCAGGGTCATTAATCATGCAACCACATGCATAGAAATGTACACTGCTATTCATCACTCACTCACAATGTATAATCAAATCTATTTTATTGTCCCTCAACTGTGGTGAAAAATAACTGTGACATACACTTATCTACTATGAGTTGGTTGGTAGCATATATGATTTAATGTTATGGCAGTTATAAGAGGACACCCCTGTCCTGGGTGTGGGGGACAAAACCACATTTGCTATTAGGATACAGACAAGTTTGAAGTCAGACACTGCAATGTGTAGCCTCACATTTTAACTTCTCTCTTGAAAGATGTACCAGTGATCTGCTGCAGTAGGACTGTATGAATATTTCATGCACGAGGTTACTGATTACAAGTGGACACCTAATATTACAATTGTGTCTGGTAGTCACATGTTAATTTAATCACTGTACAAATATACCACTATTTACTTGCATTATGTGTCAAGTTCATAGATACACAAGATATGTAATAACACTCTACAATAATACATTGTAGGTTAAGGACCTACCTTGCAAATGCAGCAGTTGACACGATTTCAGTTCAGAGCTAAATCTGTCTGATGCAAGCAGTACAGAGCCAATACATGGAGAGGTACAGGATGTGTGAGTTGCCTAGCATCAATTTTAATATATGCATGTTTTTGTAGGTTAAAGGTATTAGTCCCTAGGTCCCTATGTGGTCAGTGCATGTGCTATGCATTGTTTCTTAGTTAAACCAAGGGTATACTGAGCACTCCTACATCTGCCTACAAGGACAGCAGCTGGGGGCTTCTCCTCCAATCCTCCTGTGACTGTTCCTGTGGTAACCTAGGCACTGGTGGAGGATGTGTATCTCTTCCCCTTGCTGATCCTGTTGCAGCCATTTTCCACAGAATCAGATTGTGCAACATAGCACAAACTGTGAATATTTGTGTACATGTGCATGGAGTATGCTACAAGGCTCCAACATAGATTTCTAGGCACCAGAACCGTGATTCAGAAGCCCAAACACATGATCTGTGATGTTTCTAGTTTGTGTGTGTGCCTCATTATGGCATTATTCCATGTATGTGTGTGCATTTATGATGGGTATCATCATCCATGGTTCCAAAGCATAGCCAGCACCCCCCAGTAAATGGCCCTGTGGGATGCTCCCCCCTAGCAAACATCTTGTACAATTGGGATGTGTGCCAGATTTGAGAGTCTTGGTAACTGCCAGGATTGCCAGCACACATATTCAAGATAAACCCCTGGGCATTTCACACAACTTGGCAGTTGATGGAGTGGCATCCCTTGTGGTTAACATAGATTCTACCCTGCTCACCAGGTGGTGCCTTAATGGGTATATGAGTGCAATGTATGGCACCCAGTACCTCAGGGTAGTGTGCTACATGGTAGAACTGTTGCATATTCTTTGCCCTCTCCTCAGGGGAAAGGGAAAAGATATGTGCTTCCTAGCATGTAGGAGCATAGCATCCATAAACTGGTGGAGTATCCTGGATGCTGATGCCTGTGATACCACTATCATGCCCCCAGTTGATCTTTGAAAAGGACCGGTAGCTAATATCCTAAGGGCTACACATAACTTAGTTTCCACTGGGATGGGCTCCACTAGGTTGGCTCTGGTTCTGAGCTGAAGGCAGCAGAGATCAAAGAGTTCTTGTAGTATGTCCCTGTCCACCCTGTGGCACTCTACAATCTCCAGCTCATGTAGCACCTGGAAGGTTACTCTGGGCCTGAATACTCTTCTCCTTCTTGGCCTAAGCCTATTGTCAGTAGCACCAGCAGCATTGGCTTCAGCCTTTAGCACATGCAGATGCAGAATAGCTGCATCAGCCCCTAACATTATCTCATTTAAAATATCCAAGTTTCTACTCCAATGATTTTGAAGTATCGAGGGAAAACCAGAATATAGGCTGAATGCATACTTTATACATTTCTGGAATAGGTCTACCACATGGAATTGGCTAATTAAAAAGCAAGTAATCTCTGTGGTATCCCCGAAGTCTGAAACAACCAACTAAACAAGTATAGTGGGTTCAAAAACAAAACAGTATAAGAAACTTCTCTGTATGGAAGATTTTCAGTCCATATATTAATAAGATCAGATAATGGTAGTAGAAGTAATAAACTTCAACTCATCCTCACCAGCAATACTACACTGGCATGTCACTGATTGTTGGAATACTGATTGCTGACATACATTGTAACACCAAACACCATGTAGGAGGCTACACGAAGTAAACATCCCTACATGAGCACTGTTTTTGTGATTCAACAAATGCACTGCTTTTTGCCCTCATTTGCATGATGATCATGCTGACAGCCTGGATTCTACATGGTTAGTAGCCATAAATGCAGGGCAACTGCATGGTAGACGAAGTTTTGAGAACACAAGGCAGGGTATTGCATTGCCAAGATATGTTGTACATGTTACATAAACATTACATTACTTTATAGTCTGTCCCATGTCTTTTCACATTTCAGAAGCCTGCATTATATAGATTTTTATTCTATACTTGGGGATGGGGACCAAAGGTGCATTTATGTTTTAAAAATTAACATGAAAATCAAAAAAGGGGCCAGTGCTCAAAACCAGCTCTCCGTCAAAAATAGTTTAATTCAGTACAGAATTAAATCCACATAAATACAATGAAAACACCCTGAGATGTCATTAAAAAGCATACCGGTGTCGGCCCTTAGCCTTCATCAGTGCAAAAAGCCATATGTTAATATCATAAATATATATATATATATATATATATATATATATATATATATATATATATATATATATATGATTCACCTTCAGAGTTGGAGAGAGAACAAGAGACAGGTGATGCAGTATCTGTTGGGAGAACAGTTGTTTTTGTCAACAATGAATGGCGTGAGTAGGCGACGTTTACATTGTGGAGGTGCGTGGAAGATGTTTGTCAAACTATTAATCAATCTTTTCCAATACGGGAGGGCTAAAGAAAGTTTTTGACTTTTATTTCATATTATATTGAAATAATTGGTCTGTGTATCCACTTGAATTGGTTCGAGTGGTTTGGTAAAGGGTTATGCAGTCGACTTAAAATCACATTTTGGCCGTGACTTGTTGGCTATACAAATTTCATACTGCTAGTTACATACATGCATTTTGCGATTGTGGCTGAACGAGTCCTATTTACTATGTTTGTGAATCTGAAAGTACAATTTATAAGGGTAAATGCGGTGTCTATCTTCAGTGCCATTTAATTCTTTTTGTGATTTTTTTTAACTTTATTCCAGTTATTTTCCAAGAATACTTGGTTGGTGTGGTCTGCTCTAAGTTTTTATGAGTGGATTTGGTTTATAAAGAGAAAATTGGGCACTGATGGATTGTGAGTGACTGACACATTGTGTAACTGACGTATGTTGTTTCTTTAGCTGGTATTGGACATATGGCTGAATGATTAATTTTTCTGGGCAGCCATTTTGGTATTTGAACCACAGTAAATATTGTCTTTGTGGATTTAGAGAAAGCATATGACAGGGTGCCTAGAGAGGAGTTCTGGTATTGTATGGTATTGTATTTCTTCATCAGAGAAAACAAAGAAGCTCGAAAACGTATGTTTTTGTGAAAAGCGTTATTAAATCCTTTTGAATCATTCCTGGTGTTTATTGCCCAAACCTGACTACGCTAGTGGTATTCTTCCACTGTTATTGGATTTATTGCTGTTGTACTCATACCCTTATTTGGGTCTCCTCGAGTGATTTTTGGTGTTTCTGGTATTGTTTTCACTCGTACCATCTCTATTTGATTTTATTGTATGAAGAAGTCAGGAGTGTCAGAGAAGTATGTAAGAATGGTACAAGATATGCACAAGGGTAGTGTGACAGCGGTGAGGTCTGCGGTGGGAGTGACGGATGTGTTTAAGGTGGAGGTGGGATTACATCAAGGATCAGATCTTATTTGCAATGGTGATGGACAGGTTGACAGACGAGATCAGACAGGAGTCCCCGTGGACTATGATGTTTGCAGATGACATTGTGATCTGTAGTGAGAGTAGGGAACAGGTGGAGACGACCCTTGAGAGGTGGAGATATGCTCTAGAGAGAAGAGGAATGAAGGTCGGCAGGACTAAGACAGAATATATGTGTGTGAATGAGAGGAAGGATAGAGGAATGGTGAGGATGCAGGGAGTAAAGGTGGTGAAGGTGAATGAGTTTAAGTAATTGGGATCAACAGTTCAGAGTAATGGTGAGTGTGGAAGAGAGGTGAAGAAGAGAGTACAGACAGGATGGAGTGGGTGGAGAAGAGTGTCAGGAGTAATTTGTGAGAGATGAGTACCAGTAAGAGTGAAAGGGAAGGTCTACAAGAGGGTAGTGTTTCCAGCTATGTTATACGGGTTGGAGACAGTGGCATTGACAAAATGGCAGATGTCAGAGCTTGACGTGGCAGAGTTGAAGATGTTAAGATTTGCACTGGGTGTGATGAGGATGGACAGGATTAGGAATAAGTATATTAGAGGGTCAGCCCAGGTTGGAAGGTTTGGAGACAAAGCCAGAGAGGCAAGATTATGTTGGTTTGGACATGTGCTGAGGAGGGATGCAGAGTATATTGGGAAAAAGATGCTAAGGATGAAGCTGCCAGGTAACAGGAAAAGAGGGAGGCCTAAGATAAGGTTTATGGATGTGGTGAGAGAGGACATGCAGGTGGTTGGTGTGACAGAGCAAGATGCAGAGGACAGGAGGAAATGGAAACAGTGGATCTGCTGTGGTGACCCCTAACGGGAGCAGCTGAAAGAAGAAGAAGAAGAACCACAGTAAATCTTGCCATAACATATTGGTTGGACTGATTTTTCATAACTGTACTCTATACCAACTTGATATGCCCTTAATCTAATCATGTGGATGGGATTTCTATCAACAACTATTTCAACAGAGATAAAGTATTACATGAGGAAAATTCAACAAGGAATATGGACTTGCAATATGTTATTTGCCATCAGTTTACAATTGTAACATTTATGAGCAAATGTCATTCGATGTTAAAACAAGGGTACTTTTTTTACCACTTTCTCAATGATAGTGTACTAAAACTGTATTGATATTGTTAGTTAGATTCACTAGTTAGGTTAGGGATTATCTTTAGACATATCTTCAGACACTGCACAGTATAAGATATCATTGCATGTTTCTTTTTTGTGGCTTTCTTCCCTTCGGGAGTGAATTCATAAGGTTTGCAATTTTCTCATTTTATATGTATTTCTTATTAGAATTTTCTCTAGTTTTTTTAGTTTATTTTGGGCAGTAGTAATGTGTACTTTCTAAATTTGGCTGCTTTATTTGATCTATGATATATTTTTTATATATATGTTAAATGAAGCTATAATTTGGACTTTGGGCTGTTACATCAATAGCGTGGGGAAAACTGTTTCTGTTTATAGCATAGGACATATATGTAGTTTTGTAATGTAGGTGTTTCATCAGTTACATTCTTGTGCCTTTTGACAGGAGTGGAAATATTTTTGTTTTTTCCGTAATAATTGCTATGGATCTTATTCATATTTTTGAAGGTTTATCAGTTGATAAGGACATGTCTTTGAACTGAACCTCACACTCAGGAAGCAGGTAGTCCATCCTGTAATCCATACATTTAGACATATCACATGATTTGTAGTACATCATTTAAAGAAATATCAACATTTTATGAGTGAATACCATTTGTAAAATGCATCTAAATGGTATAAAACAGGTGTTTTATTTTGTTGCAGTTCATTCACCTGAGGAAGCTAATTGTGAAAGCGCTTGTGTTAGTCTGACTATATAAAAACTGGTTGCTGGAAACTGGAGCCTGGTCCCTACAGATTTATTTGTTTTATTGGACTTTTTGGATTTATCTTTCATTATTGTAGAGATGCCTGGATTTCATTAGTTTTGGCTGTTGTTGCTGTTTGTAAAAATTCTAAGTGCGTTTTATGCATGCAGAATTTTGGCTTTAACAAAAACTATTTTTGATCTTTGTGTGAAGTCTTTTAAAGATGAACCAGTTTATTCAGAACAGATTTCTTTACTATCTAGTGGTTTGATGTTGGTTGAAAAGGATTTGCAACACAGAATAGTTAAAAAATTTCAACGTGATTCCCAAGATTATTCTTTGGGTAAACCCTTTGAATTTAAGAAATCGGTTCAGTTTGCTGATAAACAGTCCACTTCATTGGCCAACTTCAAAATGAGAAGGAAGCGATCTATTTTAAAGAACTCTAAGATTTCTTCAGATACATCGGCTGATGAATTTTCCTCAGCTATGGATAATGAGGGAATCACACCATCCAATTCTCCTCCTAGTAAGAAAGGGAATGTAGATCTCCCTTTAGGAGGGTGAGAAGGTGTGGGGGAAAACACAATTGTTGAAGGCACAAGTCTGGAAACTATATTACAAAAGATGATACACAAATAGGGACTGGTTATAATTTACACAATATTTCCTCAGTTGTGCTAACTACAGCAGAATGTGAATTACTAAATAAATGCATGGGATTCATTCCAAACTACGCAGTGTCGGAACATATTTTTGCACAAGATGTCATTTCATTTTGTAGAACATTGAATTTAAAATTATATTTTGATCAAATACTGAATTATGACTCAGATTCCCAAGGTTTCAGGTTTAGAACATCTTCTTTCATGCCCCCCATGAACAAATATGTTGCTATGTTTCAAAATTTTGTTTTGAAGGATTTACATTCTTCATACAATTTACATCTACAGGATGGGCAGGATAACTTAACAAATGCACAACGCCAAGCTTTAGATAGGTTAAGCCACAATAAACAGATAGTTATTAATCAGGCTGACAAGGGTGGAGCAGTGGTTGTATGGAACTGGGAAATGTATTATAATGAAGCCATTAGCCAACTATCAGATCATCGATTTTATCAACTGATGTTTTTGGATCCTTCAATTTTTAAAAAAGAGATTCATGA
>NC_056731.1:1832595519-1832665519 GCF_019279795.1 Protopterus annectens
TTTCCATTTTCTAGTAATTGCTTTTTGACAGCCACCATAATTAGACACAGCAAGGCCTTACCATGTCTAGGCAATTCCGGTTCTGTATCATAGGTCAGAAAAATCATCTCCCTTTTCACACCAATCTGCCCACCCAGTATCTCTAACAGTGCAACCTGCAGAGAATCCTTAAAGTCCACCATATCAAACCAGGTTTTGACACTAAAATGGCTTCTTCAGTGCATGAATAAATTAGTAACATTCCTCATGTTAAATACTTAAAAGATGGGCCATATAACTCTAAACTTCAGTAAATCTTACAACATGCAATATTAAAACAGAAAATGAAATGTAGTTGTAATGCAGTAAACAAAAAATGGCAAACTGGAACTTAGTGGTGCTTGTTTTTCTCATCACAAAATACTGCCATCCAATATATCGATAGTGGATCTTGAATAACATTTAATTACCAACACCATTCAGAATAATTTATATCTTGGTATCACAATAAATTAGCATTTAGCCTCAACTGTGCTACAACACCAGCATACAGAATTGTCCACCAAGTTTTGCATGGAGTTGAGATCTTTTGCCAGAGAGGTAATTTTATTTGTTTTTTTGTTTATTTATTTATTTATTTATCTGCATTTATTTAACAGGAAAATTTGAATGAGCATAGTCCATGTTCAGCAAAGGCATTGAAACAAAAGTTGCACATGCAGGTACTGTATTAAACATTAGCATTTTGCAAGGCATTTCATAAAGTTCCAAGTATCTGACTGGTTAAAGAACATATTTAAAGCAATAAAGCATGTTATAATATGAAAAGTTGACAAGGTATTTTAATGCTGCATATAATAAAGGCCTGACAGCAACAATTTAAAGTGAATTGGAATCCAGTTGATAGTATACAGGAGGATAAGTGAACTTGGACACATAAGATTGGTGATAAAAGGTCAATAGTCATGGTGTGTCTGTTTTTCTGACAGCTTATAAAATTATAGTCTAGTGGTAGTGAGATTTTTAATTATTTTTTAGTTAAACTACACATGAGTCTTTTGGTTTGCTAGGTGTGTTTAGAGATGTTTTGAAAGAGTGAGTTGGAGATTATTTGTCTTATGTTGATTGAAATTGTTGTGACAACTGTCACCCTTTATATAGCTTTTATCAGATCTACTACAGAGTACTGTTCCCTGTTCTGTAACCTACTCAGATGCCATCTGGTGCAGTTGGAGAAGGTACAAACATTCCTCACAAACAGAATCAAGCAGATTCAAAGTTTGTCTTCTATCCAAAGACTAGCAACTCTCACTCATATCTTATTACCTATTTAGATAAGGCTTCTGCCTGATATACACAGCATTAAAAGACTCCTTGCTATTTGAAACCCATTGCTTAGAATACCTCCTGTGATCTAAACACAAGAGGAAATTCACTCTTTATAAAATGAATATTAAACAGTAATGTTAAACATACCATCATAACTTCTTATATAAAAGACTTCCATTTATGGAATACACTTACACTAACAATTAAATTAAGCCCATCACTGCATTGGATTGCTACATGGGTTCCTGCTTGTTCCAGCATCTGGGGCATCAAGCTCTTTAATTGGTCAGTGGGCAATAAGTTTACTCAGTAAGCCTATGCACCTAATTAACTCATTCATGCCCATAGCTCCTTTCTTGTATACCTCCATTTAACATCCATTGCTTCGTATGGCATCCTAACATTTTTGAAGATTTTTTTTAACTAAGTGACTTACTAATTAATAATAGACAGCACAAGAAAACACATGGTGTGTTCAACAAAATTACACTAAACCCATTAATCTAGATATCAATCTGTGTCACTTGTTATTCATATTTTCATATTTATAGTCATAGTTTCAGAACTAAGAGAGATTATTCTTATTATTGAGGGGTATGTTGGGAAATTTCATGCCGAGGACAGGAAAATAAATTATTACTGTTCATTATATAATATACTACATTGGAGATATTGCTAGTTGTCTTCTTGGCTTTATGAAGATCGTGTGCACACTAATAATTCCATAATAATGTGACTTACGATCCATTTTTGTGGGAGTTGGTGAAATCTTAGATGATGCTGAAGAATGTTTGCACTATAAGTTGTACGTCTTCAGATCTTCAGTGCTATTTAAATTAATTTATACAAATTAGAATAATTTTCATATTTCTATAAATATCTCAATAAACAAGCACCCAGAAAGAATGTTTTTGCTGTTATGTGAAAGTTCAAGTCTGGTTAAATAAAAGTACGCTGGCACAATATGTATATATTGCATAGTTTCTAAGAATGAGCATGTTTTGTGAAACCTTATTGAAAAATATAATTCAAAATTTGTATGATTACAATATATTACACTATTGATTTAAGACTGGATTCATGCAATATTATGCGTGCAAGGATGACTTTTTTATTGCTATCATTGCTGTTTCTAGCTTCTTAATAGCATTTACTATTCAGAAGAAATATACAATTTTTGGCTTGTGTTTTTAATTAGATTTTTCAGGAAATGCTCCCGAATTTAAGGATGCATATAGATTGCAAGATGTATGATATTCTACATCTTAGAGGTGTTGATGGGTTAAATAGCTTGCATCCTATACACCTCTCTCTCTCTCTCTCTCTATATATATATATATATATATATATATATATGTGTGTGTTTTGTTTTATATCACTTTGTCGAATAATCTGTTCAGCGAATGACTATTCATTGAACCCACGTAAGCAAAAACTCATTTTAGTGAATGATCATTTCAGAAAATTTTCTTCCAAGGAAAAAAAACTAGTGAGCCAGCTACCAACCATAACACTACACAATTTAAAACTCAGCTTTGCCCCCACACACCCCCAATTAAATATACTAACTCCGGGATCCCACTACAGTGGGGAAAGGGGCAAATTCTCAATGATGGTCAACTACTTCCCTTCTCTGTGAAAAAAATCACTGAAAGAATCATTCGTAATATGAGTTTTCACTTAAGTAGGTTCAATGAATAGTCATTCACTGAATAGACTATTCGACAAAGTGATATAGACCCTGTGTGTGTGTGTGTGTGTGTGTGTGTGTGTGTGTGTGTGTGTGTGTGTGTATGTATGTATATATATATATATATATATATATATATATGTATATGTATATACATATATATATATATATATATATATATATATATATATATATATATATATATATATATATATATATATATATTTATATACACACACACACACACATACATATATATCAATTATATTATCAATTATTAAACATTAAATATCAAAATAAATGGTAGCTATGACCAGAAGCAGCCAGGCATTCAAGGTGACCTGGGGAGTATCAAACAGGTATAAGCACTCTCTAATCTCTAAAGAAAACACTGATTTTCCAGCCACAATGTAAAGTAATGAAAAACATTTAATAATAAGTAAAATGATTACAAGAATGTAAACCAATAACTTTCAATAAACACCAGAAATGTAAAATTAAACTGTAGGATAGAAGTCCATCGTCTTAGAAAAACTCTATCTAAATAACTAAACTTTCATAATCTAACTGTCCCTGACCTAATCTAAAACATAACAGCAAGGCAAAGGTAGGTATACATTTCTGGTGAGTCCTTCTTCTGGGTATCTTCTGCACAGCACTGTAACTGACTATAACTCTCAACTAACTGCCGCTCTTAACTAACTGCTCAGCTTAACAGTCTCAACTGTCTTATTTAAAAAAAAAATAACAACTGTTTTAAAAAGTTCTTTTTCCTGAAGATCAGCTGTTCAAATAATCACCTAGCAACCAAGAACATGCTAATGACATCACCCACTGTTCAGCTAATTCTTCACAGACAGTGTGTAGTTTAGAATCTCCCTCACAAACATGTGCAATTAGAAATTTATCAAAACACTAACAGATTCTTTAAACATTTTGTATCAACAGGAAGATACTCAACACTTTAAAAGCTTATTTACATTTTCACAATTCAGCATGCTACCATACAATACAAATTAACCTGATAATATACACAAATCTCCCGCCAAACATGCTAACACAGATGACAGTGTTTTTCATTTTCTTCACAGTATATGCATACATACATACATATAGTTTAGTTTGTTTTCATTGACAGACTAAACTGCTGCATTTTTACATTGAATCTCCATTTTGTTAACTGTGTAGATTGCCAAATTTGGTAATGTCAGTTGATGTACTTTGTGTTAAGATAAGTTTGTGTTTTAATGCTGAAATTTTCAGATATATACAGTACAGAAATGAATGTGTGTGTGTGTGTGTGTGTGTGTGTGTGTGTGTGTGTGTGTGTGTGTGTGTGTGTGTGTGTGAGTGTGTGTGTGTGTGTGTGTGTGTGTGTGTGTGTGTGTGTGTGTGTGTGTGTGTGTGCCAACCTTTTCAAATGCCCAAAGTGGGACATTTTTTGTACAAACATGAGATTTTGCAGGACAAAACAAACCCACAGCCAGTGCAAAGGTCAGAACTTTACTTTTTTTGTCAAGGTAAAAGGTTATTCTTATAGCATTTGAGCTCCGTATGCTATTTCATATAATATTTAGGTGTTTCAGGTGTTTCTAAATAAATTTTATGCAACTATTAAAAAAAACTTGAGAAATTTTTTTTCTCCTAAAATCTCAGGACATTTGCCATTTTTTAGATTTTTTGCAGGACACAACTGCCCAAATACGGACTGTCCCTCACAATGAGGGACAGGTGGTAACCCTATCTTGTTGGTTAGGTTAGAAAAAGATCAAGATAAGCCCCTTGCCTCTACACTGATCATTACCAAATGAAAAACCCTTTCCCAAACAACACAATTATTCACACAAATTATTTGGTCCTATGATGTTTTTAAGGATTTTTTTAGTTAATGGATTGCAGAAAGAGAGGGTCTGTTTTATTTTCATGATTAGTTGAGTTTTGCCTGTCTGATTGTTTATGTTTAGTAAATTTTGAGTTAAAGATGTCAGCTGAGTGGCAACAAATGTTCCTTATATTGATAACTGCTGGAGTAGCCTTAGCTATATGAGTTATATCCTGCCAAGGATATAACAGTTGGCCAGCTTCCAGAGCTTCAGGGCACACCTTCCATATATCCAAACAGCCATGCAGCTTGAGCTGAGCTGACTAAAAGACAAGTTTGGACAACAAGCCCTTCAGAGTTTTACTGCCACCGAAGAATATGCTCCTCTGAGGCTTTCGAGGATTGACAATTGGTTTGTGCTGTTCCTTTGCTGGATAGATTAGTTCTGTTTGGGGAAAAATTTTCCACTTAATAATTTCATTTATTATTGGTACTTTCCTCTTCAGGAAAGTTACTTTAAAGCTTGGAATTTGTGTTTAATGGATTATTGGTAACACTCTTTTTTACTGCCAGTTTAAAAGTTGTTTAAAGTAACTGCAAAGCATTTTCTGTCAATAAATTGTGTTTATTTTACTTTGTTGGCAGGAAACAGTGTTATTAAGTGCTTTTTAATGTGTTTCTCTATAAAAAAAAGGTGACTTTTACAGACTTTTTCTTTTTACCAGCATTTATTTGTTTTCCCCGGAAAAGAGGCACCATTTCCGGCTTGACCATGGAACAATCTGTCGGTCTCATGGTAGGTCCTTCTTCAAACCACAAAAAAGATAAAGTTAAGCAAGCAACCATTCCAATTGCAACAGGTTATCAATTTACCTCAGCTACAACTGGGTTACTCTGCTGTGGCCATTAGTTGTACCTTAAATTCTTCATCTTTTTCCTGAATCCCTCTGGTGTGCCCCTACAGCCACTATGGATGGGAGGTTAGCCATGTTCTCTGTTTCTGTTGAGGTTCCCTCAATGGGCAAGGGAGAGCCACTCTAGTCAGTCTTGTAAGAGGGAACAGGGAGGATTCCCTGTTTTGTCAGAATGTTGTGTCCATCCCTGTGGAAGCTGCTGTTCCCATTAGTAACACTGCTGGTTTCAATTTTTCCTGTCAAAAAGAAACAGAAAACTAAAAATGTATCTATTCATCCTCAAATTTCCTTAGACAGGAATAGTTTACTGGGTTTGGCTTACGGTTTAATTCAGGCTATTGTTTCTTCTTGTAAAGTAGTTTCTGATAAAAAAAAGAGGGATACCTCCTTTCCTGAAGACATTCAAGATTCTGAATCTGGACAAGTGGATGAAGAGACAGATGCAGGGTTTGCTCCTCAGATTTCTGATTCAGACTCAGAGGAGAGCTCAGTTTCTGAGTCTCCTGGTGGGGGGGTTATTTCTCTGATAGTATTTCTAGAACATGAGAGTGTTACTATGATCTTTTACAGTAGGAATTTCCAGAACCTGCACTCATTCCTCCAGTTCTGTCACCTCTTTAGGATGTGTGTGTTACGGCCAGCAATTTTCCTGACAGTCAGCCAGCTGCCCTTAAAAATGTGGATACAATGCATAAAGTTCCTAAGTCTTTTTAGTTTTATACATTCTTACCAAATCTGATCCAATAGCTATAGCTTTAGTTAATCTTTCTGCTGCTAAACACATAATTAATTCCAATCCTACTATTTCTGATAAGGAGTCATAGGTAAGTACTAGGCTAGCTGCCCTTGTAAGCCTAACCAATTTCCTTCCAAATGTGAAACTCAAACCTTGGGTATCTAAGGTAAACACTTTAACCATTATGCCAACACAATTGGAAGATTATGTAGAAAAAGTGCATGCTACGGCAACTTTGCTTTTCAGAATTTTGAATTGTCAGACTCATATGCTAAGGTTCATACTGACTAATTGTGAAAGTATGAGGAGTGTTTTGTCTGCAGTTTCTTCTTGTGAGGAAAAAATCGTCTTAGAATAATTTAATTTATTTTTTTTGTTCAATTCATGACTCTGTATGTTGATGACTCTGTTGATACTTTTTCAAGGGCTATGGCCACTGGTACTGTTTTGAGGAGGTTTGCATGTCTGTGTTCTTAGAACCTCTCAGATAATGTTAAAGTGAGATTTTAAATTCTCCTTTGGATAGCAAATTAATTTTTCTGCCTTCTGCTGCAGAGGTGATCAAAAAGTGTGATGAAAGGGGTAAGCTGATTTAGGGAATCTCTAAGATTTTTCATCCCTCCCCTTCTAAATTTTCCAAGGGATTCTCTAACTCCCCATCTAGTTTTGGTAAGACAAAAAAATAAACAGTCTCAACAAAATTAAGGTAAACAAACATTTAAGAGGAGATGGCAAGGAGGTTCCAAGAAGAATTCTGAAAACTAAGAAAACCAAGGACAGTCCAGTAAGTTAGAATGACTATTTAAGAGACTTTGTTCCCTGCTCCAACCCTGGCAGCTCCCTTTTTTCCTTCCAGAAAGTCTGAATACAAGGCATAACAAACCTGTGTTATGCAGAGTGCCTTAAAGCCTTTTCCCTCTACTCAGTCTCCAAAAGACTGCTGAGGGGTGATCTATGTCAGGCTTGCAAGGCATCCACAAACCCACCACTTAAGAATCTCCTGCATATCTGTAAGTCAAACAGTACCAGAAATACAAGGTCTAAGGACCTGAATTTTGTCTGTTACTTCAACAGAACATGCTGGAGAGACAGGCTTATGTCCCAGAGACTGCTCACCCTGTGAAACAGGCTTTATGTCCATGTGAAGCTGAGTTTGACTATTACCCAGTTTAAGCACAACTTGGAACAGTAGAGGGAGAATAGAAAGTTTACACCAGACCTGACACCCATATCCCTTATTGACAGAGGTAACTTATAAGTGGCTGGCCCTCAATGTCTTATTTGGATACAGGACATCATTTTTCTCTTTGGGAAAACTTGGCTAGGCTTAGAAAGCCCCCCCCCCCCAGGTTGTTAGCCTAGTAATAATCAGTGAATCTATGAATCTATATAGACAGATTGATATATAGACACACACACACACAAACACACAGGGTAACATATGCTAATTTTATTTTAACCCAGGAGTTACAAATTTGAGATGTCATCAAGAGGCAAAGTACTTTAAGAAAACAACTGGACAGAATACATTATTCAGGTGAGTCAGCTGCTCCTAGGAAACTATTTCAGATGTAACTAGGGTCAGAAACAATAGACGGTTAAACAGTACAAATGACAGATATAAAACACAGGCAGCAGTATCAATCAAGTATTAGTTGGAACTTCTACGTCCTGTTGTTCCCTAAGGGATAAGAGATATTCTAAATTTTCCTCACCTTTTTCTTTTTACAAAGAACATAAAATCTGAAGAAACTGTTTTTTTTTCTCAGCAACAGTTTCCACATTTTCTTTTTATGCTAGAACATCAGAAGGTTGTGGTTCTGTTCTCACACAAGGAGCTTAGATTACTTTTTCCATTACAGACACTACAGTCTAATATGGAAGGGGATGTAATATTGAGGTGCTGTCCTTTTGATGCGAAATTATTCAAAAGTCTCTTCTGCCTGAATTGAATATACCTAAAGTGGATGTTCATCCCACCATCTGTGATAACTGGCCCGGTCTAGTTGGTCTTCCTTCTGTGAACATTGGTTTCATCATCTATTCATCTGTGGGCACAAGTTTGGTTAACTTTAAAAGACTGAGGCAGGACCACAGTCTGTCTGTCTGTCTTTTGTTGGTTTTAATGTATTACACTAATGTTTGAAACATATTGCCATGCAGTTTGACAGCACTGAAGCATGTATTGTCTATTGGGTGGATATATGTAGGTTCCTTATCTATCTCTGGCAATTTAATCGAATTTCCCTTAATATGACTATCCCTTTCTGTTGCTCCCATTAAGTACTTTGCAATAGTATTAATGAGCTTCCTTACAACATTAGGAAATCATTTCACTGAATGGAGTAATTTGTGCAATTTGACTCTTCTGGCTATCCTTACATTTAGTCGCAGCGAAGGCTAATTTTTCAGTATTCAGTTCTTTTGTATGTAGTTCCATCTTGTGGAAGCTTTGAGAGGAATTTTAAGGCTTCCTGTCAGCATTAATGTAGTCTTATATACAATTTCCATTTTCACATATTCTTAGGACTGGTGTCTGTCATTATCCTTATCTTGTTTATAGGCTTGCATGGTCCATTGTTATAAATTACGTTTTCAACAAGAGAAATGTTTAAGCTGGAAAATTTGAGTGTTCAGATTTATTGACAATGTTTGTACTGAATACCGAATGCAGAATGAAAAGTATTTTGGCCAGCCAGCTAATAGGTATATAATTCACAAAATGAGTCAAGCATCTTTGACTACGTGGTCTGTGGATCACCCACGTAAATGTATGGCACACTGTGTCAGTGCTGAGATTTCCACTAACAAAAGCTGTGGGGTACAGTGCAGCAGCAGAACAACCTTTCTAGGGGCACAGAAAAGGATCCTGCATGCCCTCCAGCTGAGCAGCAGCATGTGTGCAGTAAATGTAGGTGGCAAGGCTGCACAGCATAGCCACCTGCATGCCTTACAGTTGGACAGCACAGGGGCTTCCCAGACATAGTAAATGCAGATGACATTGATGCATAAAATCAGTGTGGGTTCCATCTTATAACAGTAAACACTGCAGAAATGCACTAAAGAGGGAAAAGAAAATTATATGATGGGAGTGTGTGTGTGTGTGTGTGTGTGTGTGTGTGTGTGTCTGTCTGTATATATATATATATATATATATATATATATATATATATACACATCTAAAGAGAGAAGAGAATGATACACATATAGATACTTCAAGTTGCTATCTATATATTTATGCTGCCAAGTTCTTGCAACTATTATAACAGGCACATCCATAGCTATATGTGTATTTACACACACACACACTTCTACACACACACACACACACACACACACACACACACACACACACACACACACACACACACACACAAGCACACTGAGGAAAAACACATCAGACCTCAGTATATGTGGAAGAGGACCCCTTTCTGCAAGAAACTTGTACTTTATTGAAATAATTATGCAATAAAATCACATTTCATAATTCCTTTCCTCTAAGTATTGTTGCCAGATTGTCTCATTGCACAGATGTTACTCAGATAATCTTTTTATTAGCCTTACATAGTATTGATGTTTGTCTTTTCAGACATCTATACTAAATGCATTAATAAAGACTTGTGGATCATTGTGCATTCTAAAAAATCTGCTGGAGCATTAAGGCATAAGGGACAATTTATATATCTTCAGTGATGCCTTCATCAAGGAAAGTATGTATTTATTTCATAGATGGTACTCTGTTTTATCAGGGTCTTTTTGGTTTGGTCCTGCATACATTTGTTATGGGAATTTTCTGCATTTTTGTTTGGTCCTCATTTTAGACCTACCCATTATGTAATGTACAGCTGGCATTTCAAAAGTGGAGTGCTTTTAGAACACAGCTGGAATTCTACTTTTCCTGTATTGATAAGTCCAACAAATAAAAGAAGCAAGAAAGGTGCAATATGCTGTTTCTCTAGAAAATATAGTGTGGCTTATTTGTCTGGGTTTATTTGTTATTGTGTGTTCTGAAGCCAGGGTACAGGAAAAGTTCTATGCTCTTACGGGGTAATTTGCATATCTTCCACAATGCTTTCCAGTGTGGCCTGTAATTGTTTTTCTATACACAGCATGTGTATATATCTCTTCTTCTTCTCCTTTCGGCTGCTCCCATTAGGGGTCGCCACACTGGATCATTGGTCCACAGAACAAGTGGCAGTAGAGTTTTATGGCATCAAGTTGCCAGCCCGGCACCCAACCTTCCTCAGAAGGCACACACATGCACACACACTCACACCTAGGGCCAATTCAGAATGTCCAATCTATCTGCAGCATGTCTTGCGAATGTGGGAGGAAACTGGAGCACCCAGAGGAAACCCATGCGAACACAGGGAGGACATGCAGACTCTTCACAGAAGGCACCTCAACCAGGAATTGAACCAGAGAACCTCTTGCTATGAGCTGACAATGCTAACTGCTGCACGACTGTGCCACCCATACATACTTATATATATATATATATATATATATATATATATATATATATATATATATATATATATATATATATATATATATATATATATATATGTGTGTGTGTGTGTGTGTGTATGTATAGATATAGACATAGATATAGATATATGTATACATATTCTTGTGCATTTGTGTTATTAACACTTTTGAAGATCATACTTGCTTAGCAAATAAGGGATGCTTTCTTTTAGAGCAGGTCATCAGACTATATTGCTGCCTTCATTTCCTTTCTCATTCTGAAATGTGCATGCATTTCTTATGTATAAGTTGCCTAGGACTCAAAATATCATTGAAGGCTGGCATCATAAGTTATGGTGTTTATTGAGAATGAAATCTGATAACCTTGACTCTGTTATGAGAGTTTTACAACAGGGGCAGAGCAAAGTGAATGATCTACATCTGCGCATGCTATCTTCAGTTTCACTGATACCACCACAATGTGCTATTGGCAGCAAGAAGCCCATTTACAATGTGTGTTAGAGCACAGACACACCTAATCAGCTTTACTTGTGGCTTGCCTCTTTGGACTTATATTTCAATTGGTTATTTGTTTTTGTATGCCATTTATACACTATTGTAATTCTTTATGATCATCATTGCGCCACACTCTAATCTCTGTTTACGGATCACTACTCTGTGATGGATATCTTTGATGGATGATCATTTATAGGGTTGATTTTAGTTGGTGTATTACTGCATAATTGTGCTATATTGTCTGAAAGCAATAGAATTATTTATCTAAAAGAGAAATGCAGCTATATGGATTGTTAAACAACCATGTGTATTATTACAATGATATCCTGCGTTTGGGTGGCTTTGGAGGAATTTAAGTATTGTCTCTGCCTACCAGACATGCTGCAATGCATTTCAAAGATGTGCAGGACATCAGCAGCATATTATTAAATCTCTTTGTGTGTGTGTGTGTGTGCGTGCGTGCGCGCGTGTGTGTGTGTGTGTGTGTGTGTGTGTGTGTGTGTGTGTGTGTGTGTGTGTGCGCGCGTGGATGTGTGGATGTTATATATACTATAGAAAAAGGGAGATTTAATAATGTATCGCCGATACCCTACATATCTTTGTAATGCATTCTAAAATGTCTGGTAGGCAGAGGCAACACTTAAATTCCTCCAAAGTCACCCAAGCCACCAGGAGGTGTCAACCTTGGCTCTAGATGATTGTCACTGTTGAAGTGATAGCCTGACCCCATATGCAAAAATGGCAAAAGGGGGTTGTGGATGGATGGATATATATATATATATATATATATATATATATATATATATATATATATATATATATATATATATATATATGTGTGTGTGTGTGTGTGTGTGTGTCTGTCTGTATATATATATATATATATATATATATATATATATATATATATATATATATATATATATATATATATATATACACATCTAAAGAGAGAAGAGAATGATACACATATAGATACTTCAAGTTGCTATCTATATATTTATGCTGCCAAGTTCTTGCAACTATTATAACAGGCACATCCATAGCTATATGTGTATTTAAAGTTTAGTAAGGTTAGTCTTGAGGGAAGAGATAAGCTTGACTTATATTCTCTCTTTTACACATACAGGTCCTGAATTACATCAGCCAAATGGAAGAGATGCATTGCTTTAAAAAATCAAAATGTGAAAAATAATTTTTGAAGTTGTTTTGACAATAAGAAGCTGCTTGATTAGATGATTTGTAGTAATGATATAAATACAAATGCTTCCGATACTGTAATAAATAAGAACATTTCCATGAAAGCAGTATCTTTGAAAAAAAGCAAATAGAAAAGCACTGGAAAATAAGATTTTAAACATGAATCAGAAGACACTGATGCATAAATATATTACAGATCTTCTTGCATAAAGGGCAGAAAGGAAATACACTTGGAATGAACCAGAGGAATTTAAACTATACACAAGAGAAAAACAGAAACATGACCGCAGTATAAATAACAACTAAGTACGGAATTTGTTTCACAGATGGGGAAGAAATCATGATACCAACAAACAAGAAATATGAGAACATTTTAAAATTTGTTTCAGATTTGTGGATCCTATTGATGTGGGAATCCAAAATACATTACAGTAATATGAAACGCGAAAGCTACAACAGTAAAACAAGCAGAATTGGTAGATGCAGTGAAGGTACCTGGAACAGAACTCTAATCAAGCAAAGTTTCAACTGACTACCACATATTGACCACCATAACCCAAAGTCACCATAAATACAGATTTCTGAATATATTGTGCAAACAGAGGGTGTACAGAACAGTACTCCAACTACAACATAAGAACATCTGTGACTATAAGAAAGTTGTAATGCAGACAGTTGCAGTATGACTTCATTGTGTTTGTTTATTATCTTGCACTGCATGAAGAAATGCTCCAAACCACATTAGTATGTTGGAGCAGCTGGGCATATTCGCTCTGCCCAGACTGTGCAAGTACATATTACATATAATTCATTGGATGGGACAATTTAATAGCATGCCACTATTGCTGGAAACAAACAGTGTAGTCTCAAAAACATCTCTGGTTTGCAATATAACATACCCCATGCTGCTATAACCTCATAGTACAAAGTATGTCACAGCAGGGAACATAGTATTTTACATTTTTCTGTGGGTTATGCACTTAAGTTGTGTTTCAAAAACCTCACACTTAGCAATACTGTTTTTGTACAGTAGAAGTTTAAGTAAACTGTGATTCAGGAAATTGGACTGCATCTGTTTTTTGATGTCTTGTAGATAATTACGTTGCTTGTTGCCTCCGGTGAGATGTTAACAGAATATAAGATGAAGGTCATAGGTTCATAGGTTCATAGGTTCATACTAGGCTATCTGCCCAAGGGCATTTATAAGCCTAGCCCATAGTTATTTGGCTTTCACCACCCCTTTAGTTTGAATAAAACTATGCCCATTATTTTGCTGTGCCTCTGTCAAGCAGTGACACTGAAGTAATCCCTGGGGTATATCTGCGATCCCCCAAAATCAGTACTAAGCTAACTGCCCTTGCGAGCCATTTTAAGCTTAGCCAGTTATCCCTTGTGAGACTCAAACCCTGTACCTTGTGTTTGTAAGGCAAACACCTTAACCATCAGGCCACCCATATGCAGGGAAAAAGACTGAAGTGGCTCCTTACAATACTCCCTAATGTGAAAGAATATTCTTTATATTATGTATATTCTAGGATATGTACATCTGCTTTCAACTTCAATTTAATAAGGTGTTTTAACACAAAATATCATTATATTATATTATATGATACAAATTAATTACAAATTACGGTAAGATAAAAGCAACAAATAATTAACAGATAATATTAACACATTAATCAACAGGACATAAAATAGTCAGTTCAAATAAAATATACAAAGGTATTGAGTACTGAGCTTATCCACCCTCATCAAATTACTTTTCCAATGAGAATGCCCTTCTAAAGCCAGTCAGCATTCGATATTCTTGAGGCCACCAAGAAAGTAAATTCTACAGTTGGGAAGCCTGATAATGGAATAAACAAGTTTCAAGGCACACATGTGGAATCACTAGCAACCCCTTAGAAGCTGAATGCAAAACCCAGGGAGGACAGTACAGTTCAGCACAGCCAACTGTTTCAGGTAAGAGAGACACAAGTCATGAATGGACAAGTACAATAGCACCATAACTTTAGTGGTAATTTCAAAGTGGCCAAGAAGCTAATTCAAGCTGTGAAGAACACGCATAATGTAGCGGTGATGAAATGTAGCAGTTAGTAGCTTCGCTGCTGAATTCTGCACCATTTGTAGTAAGTCAAGTTTGGTATTAGGCAGTGTCAGTTATAGGGCATTGCAATAGACCAGCCTAGAGGGGACCAGTGCATGAACAGTGAGAGGTCAACTTGAGATAAAAGGTGACTAATTCTTGTAATGCTTCACAGATAAAACATGAGGATTTTACAACAGCAGTCACTTGGTCTTGGAGTGACAGCCTGCAGTCTAAACTAACTCCTAGATTACAAAGTTTATCTACAAACCCAAGCGTATTGTCATCATATATGATATGATCAGGAAGGGAAAAGTAAGATGGATCCCTCAAAGTAGCATGAACTGCCAAGGCATCCATTTTGGAGGTTCTGATTTTCAAATGATTAAGCTGAGTGCATTAGCCTGTAAGTCATCAGCCAGGGAATTCACACTTACCGTAACATATTGTGGAAAAGAGGGATAAATCTGGATGTCATCAGAAAAAATATGGTACGAAAATGTCTCTCCTTTAACAGATCTCCTAATGAGAGCATATAAACCATGGACAACAAAGAGTCTAAGATGGAGCCCTTTGGTGCACTGCACTCATGAGAATAGGAGGAAGAAGAATATATGTGCACATCCAAGGAGATAAAATGTAACCCACTATAAAACTGTAGAGGAAATGCTACAATGGAGTTCACAAAGTGTTCTTTCATAGTACTGTGATTAGTGGTATCCAGTGATGCAGAGAGTTTAAGAAGGGCCAATACTACATAGTATCACTGGTCTCTAACCAAAATGAGATCATTAACAACTAGAACTAGAGCTATCACCATATTGTGATCAGTGCAAAATCCAGTTGGAAGAGGATCCACAAGTCCATTAGCTATAAGATGAATCTCAAGTTACTTACAGATGCCACTTCTCAGTGGTGTAGGAATAACAACAGCCTTTTTAAGGCTGATAGAAAAACTCCACATCATAAAGACACAACCAAAATCTGAAATACTGTTGATCCAAAATCATCAAGGCTGGCCAACACCAGCCTAGATGGGCAAATATCCAGACCACTGGTTGTCAGTTCCATCCCTGAAATAATACTAATGAGTTTATCATAACTGCGTATGCCAAACACCATCCAGAAATCAAGAAATAGAGAAGCTGAGTCCACAATAGTACCTGTGGGATCAGGAGGTAAAAGAATAGATCTGATGGAGGCCACTTTCTCAGATTCTGGAGCAAGAGTGTACTACTGATAAAACAGGTTGAACTGCACAGCCTCTCAACCACTTGGAAGAGCACTGCTGGTCATTTAGCTGCCAAATGATATCTCTACAGCAGGAATTTTGCCTTGTTTTAGGGATCCTAATGTAGTAGATAACATAGTGTTCATTGGGTCAAATTTGGCACTCTGTAGACCTTCAGAATGCGAGTGTAGTTCCAACCTGTTCCCTTTCCATCATATGAGGTGAAGGTCATGATCATACCAGGGCTGATATCTTCTAGTAGAGACTAGGTGAACATGACTTGGAACTAAAGGCTCTAATGCAAGGGAAACAGACTTATTATAATCAATGACCAATGCATACAGTGAGTCTGCATCATCCTCTGAAAGTAAGTGAAGGATCACTGAAGGAAAAATCTCTAGGCCGAAGTAACCAGCAAAACAAATAATCTTCAGTTCAAGATAGAGGAAATATAATGTGGCAGCGAAAGGTTGAAGTGAAGAAGGAAGTGATGAGACCATGAGACTGGTTCCATTACGAAGTCTGATGTCTTCAAATCCAACAAGAAGATCATCTCCAAAGTATGGCCTAATTTCTGCATTGCAGTGGCAATAACTTGATCAAACCGAAATCTTTTCATAACACAACTAAATTATTTGGCTCTAGCTACTGGCTCATCATCAACCCAGATATTGAAGTCACCAAGTGTAATCAAATGCTGGTGACTAACAACTGAGTCAATAAGGAAATCAGTAAACTCTTGTACAAATGAGGAAAAACTGACAGTCTGATCCTACAATAGATGCATGTTCATGGACTTCATCTCTTTAATGGCAATCTTTGCAAACTGCAGCCTATGGCTAACACAGATTGTGACATCCTAGAGCACTATATCATCAAGAGGACATTGTCACTACCACTGAACCAACAAGGAGTCTCTGACTAGCTGTGTAACTGGCTTCCCTCAAGAGTCATTTCTCCTAACTGCCCAAAGACTCCTTGTTGGTCTGGAGGTAGTGACAACCTAAGGAATGTGGAAGGACTTGGGTTCATTTCCTAAACAAAGCTCAATGCTTTCCTTTCCTGCTGAGCTGCTAGGACAGATGATTAGGATAATGAGCTACCCACAAGCTTTATTCAAGCCCAGATTTCTCTGCCTTCATTTACCTGTTGTGTGACTCTGAGCAAGTGACTTAAGAAGACCATGCTCCCAGTTAACCCCTGAAAAGAGACCTGTGCTTTGTAGTCATACTCATAAAAAGTCTATGGTTACGTTGTTTCCTGTCTTTTTTTTTTTTGTTTAGTGTATAGCTTCAGAGCTAGACATAATTTCCTTTTTTTGTTTTCATTTTTTACTTCTCCTTTCTTAGGTCCTACTTAACCCTAAGGGTGTTCGCCTGGTTGATATGCCTGTAGAACCCTTGATCCCTATATTACTTCTGCAAGGCTATACCTGACATAACCCTAGTGCCAGTTGGGACCCCCTCCCAACTTTGTTGGGAGTAGAACTTATGGTGTCAATAGTAACACCTGGGAAATGATGGATCCTTGTTAGGGGCAGAAGACACAGCATCAGCCGCTATCATGTATGTTGCAGACAGTCAACTATCCATAGCCCTATCACTTCTCCCAGTATGCTGATGTATGCAGTTCAGCTGGTTGAGCAATGAGGAGTTGCTTGATGATGCACCCACTTCTTGCCCTTACATCAGCTCACCCCCTTGCTCTCCCATACTACCACTAGCCCAGAAATCTTTCTCCTTATGAACAACAGTCTCCCTCAGAATTCAGAAACAGGTCTGTCCAGTATGCTGTTCCAAGGATAGGCATGCCTATCTTCTCTTCCAGTGATGCCAAACCTTTGAGCTACAAATTGAACAAAGGGCACCTGGGCCATGGTCCAGGCATTATCACTCTATGTTACTGGAGATGGCACAGCCAGACATAATTAGTGGCAAGAATCTATAGATCAAGAGCAGCATAACAGTCCTATGACATGAATGTGTTGTCACGCATGTGAGGTAGTTATGTTTTTGTTAATATACTCTTGCTTTTCCAGTAACTGGTGTTTTGTGGTTTACAACATTATACACATACCACTACAAATGTATTACAATTAACAATCAATCATTTAAGTAACACTGTCATGTGATTAGCTAGCAGTGGGCACTGATACATATAGCATTATGTGAAAACAATGCATGTATCTTTAATGGAATTGGAATTGTGAGTCATGGGGTACTGCTATTAGTGTCAGTCTGTAGTAAGGCTTCTAGTGAAAACATTTCATGTCTAATAACCTTTATTCACTCATCTTAAGAATTTATATTCTTTAATGGTATATATACATATATATATATATATATATATATATATATATATATATATATATATATATATAGATACGACATGGTATGAGACTTAAATTTTAGTGATACCAGAGGCTGCATTATTGATCTACTCTGCACATTTCACTGTGATGTTATTATAGACCAGCAAACGTACAAATGAGGCATTTGCTCTAGCACATCAAGAAACAATAGCAGGCCAACTCTAAAGCAATTACATTTGGATAGAAAATTCTAAGAAATATTGCATGATTCATATTTTCCCATTTTTCTCAGTTGATACATTGCAATCTCATTTCTTGGTCTTCAAGATATTTATTTTGATTTCATACTCCACTTAACCACTAATGTTTTTCAGCTGCATTTCATTATGTAATCCAAAGACTACCACTTCTCTGGAACAGGCTCTCCATCCATGTGAAACAGTTTCACCCTAACCCAATTCAAGTGTGACATGGACATTTGAATGGGGAACAGGAAATATATCCCTGGTTTGGCACTTATGTCTGTAATGGACACAGGCAGCCTATAAATGGTTCATTTCCCAGTCCCCTGCTTGTAAATGTTTCACCTTCCAAGCCCCTGCTTACACTTATCAACAGTACCAGAACTTCTCAGAGATTTGTGATGCATAGCTAGGCTTAAAAAGGCACTTGTGGCCTGTTAGCCTACTAAACACCTATGAACCTATTTGGAGTTCTATGTATCTCACTGTAGGTGTGTCTGCTGAAAAAACAGAAAACAGTTTGCAGTGTTCCTTCATGAAGAAGGCAATCAAGGTGATAATGTATTTAGCATTTTTACTTTAAAATAAGAGGAAGC
This sequence comes from Protopterus annectens, assembly GCF_019279795.1. NCBI lineage: Eukaryota > Metazoa > Chordata > Ceratodontiformes > Protopteridae > Protopterus > Protopterus annectens. The sequence continues at coordinate 1,832,614,642 of NC_056731.1, forward strand.
AATCAAGGCTTCTCTCATAAAGCACAGGTTTCAAGTATACAACAAGCCAAAGAAGAATCTGTTATGATAAGGCAGTTATTTTTCATTTGAAATTGTATTTATAAGTCAGTAGACGTTTATGTGACTAAACTATGACATAGAACTTAAAACTGCAAGTTTGAAACGGTGACTGGTATACTAATAAGAAATACAATTCTCTGTGGAATCAGGAAAGATCAGATCACACAAATTAATAAGGAAAATTATATTTGATGTTAGACAAAGTAATTGGTATGCATGCAATGAGTGGTCTTTCAAATATCCAACTTAAAAGTATGACTCAAAAGCAGGAATTATATAAAATAAGGGCTATGTGTGGGAAAGAGAGCAAAACAGTTAAAAAATATTAAACATAAAAACAAAAATCATGGCAAAATAGCTAGTGCAAGCTATGTGGCTACCGATATGAGAAAGCATGTTGCAAAGCACTTAATAAAACCCGTAAACTTTGTGGTGTTCATAACCATTTTACAAAAGTATCTAAAACTGAAATAAAAATGTTGCAGATATATGTAAATATTTCACAGAAAAAAAGAGCAGTGTAAAGCTGGAATGCTTGTTGGCATGATTGAACTCCATACTGCAAATGCACTGTATGCTTCAGTGTGTTAAGGTATCATGTGACTTCAATAATGATGGCATGAATTAAATTCAAACTGCTTGTGGTAGCAAGCAAACATGCTGGTCAGCAGAGCTGATGATAAAGGTCATGTCTGTTTTATTTAAGCTGGATACTGGGGAATCTTTGCTGTTTGATTCTACTTTTAAAGCACTGAATAGAAATAAAAATGTTTGAGTAGGTTCACATGCCTTTTATCATATTCAGATCATAAATTAAAGCCTATCTGTCAACTCTGGCTAGACTGTCAGCAACACATATAAATCATACAGACTGTTGGGTCATAATGCTTGTGCAACAGGTGGGGTGTTTGAATGAATTCATATTGTACAGTTGCAGAGTAAGACATTAACTGATATGTAACAGCAGAGGAATAGTATAAGGTCAAACTAGGCAGTATCATTATGTGGCAGTTAGGACATTATTCATAAAGCATACTCAGGTTTTCAACACAAAATGTTGGAGCAATATATTTGGTTAATGCAGAACAGAAGTAACTGCTGAATCTAATGGTCAGATTTATAAACAAAAGTGCACAGCTGTATGTTATTAATAATAAATATACTAGTCTGTCAAGAAGGTACAGTAAAACCGTTTCTGTGTCTAGGGCTTTACTGCACATTCAGAAAGTAGTAGTGACTTGCATGAAGGCTTTGTTGTCTGTAGGCTATATATCTCATAATTATTTACTTTGAGGGAATACCAGTGATTCATGATCTAAGCAGTTTTCCAATGTGTCTATGGCTAGAACTGAGCAAGAAATAAAGTGCATGGAAATTATGGGAGTTATATTCCAAATAATTGAAAAAATAGTCATAAAAAATAAGGAACTGAATTTTTAAATGCAAAATTTTAGGATTTGACTTAGACAATCGTATAGTACATAAAGATTACCTGAATTATGGAAAAATCTCCAGCCATGCTTTTGGTTGTCTGAATCCTTAAATATATTAACAAATAATATTAATTGATTAGGTAGAGACTTTGGCATATGGTAGAGAAATTATGGAATCAATGTTCCTAGACAGCCATTGATATGAATACTGTGACCAAACTTATGAAACATAGTAGGTGATGGCTGTGAAACAGGACAAATTAAGGGGGCACTATCTGTTTTAGATAACCGAAGAGGTAGTGGTGATTGTGCATAATGCTGATGCTAACTGAAGGTTAAACCTACACAAGGTTAGTTCCAAATTGTGTACCTTTTATATATTGGTAGACATAGATTTCTAAAGTTAAAATTTGGAATCTCATCGGCTTAAGACATGTTACATAGAGTTGTAATTAGTAGAGATGAGGGTCTAGAAGGAACAGTCAACAGTGTTAATAATATTTTAGTTTGTAGTGCTGAAAAACAGGAAAATGACCATTACCTGGTAAAGCTGCTTGACAGATTGAGGCAAAAAGTTTTAATGATAAATTGCCTAAGGAGCAAGCTAGGTCCATTTTTATACCCCTCAACTCTATGTTGAGGAGCAAACAAAAATGTTCTCAGAGATCTGGAGCTCCACACCTTAGGGCCCAAGTAGTTTCATATCTGCTGCACCCATCAACTGTAAGTTGTTTGCCTGCATCATCCCTTCCTGGAGAACATTTGTTTTGGTGGGTGATTCATTGACAGCTCCTAATTTCTAATCTTCTGCAAATTTAGTTAGCCAGAGGTCACTGAAATTAGCTTTGACTTCATAGAAGGAGTGGTCCCAGGACCAATCCCTGTGGGTCTCTTCCTAGGTCCTGTGAATGAGCCAGGTGGCTATCTCCTGGGTTATATAAAGGTTTGTACCTAATCTCTTAATTCTGTCAACAATTCTTGAGTCTGGGATTGTGTCAAATGCCTTGGCCTGGTCAAGGTAGGCAGTGTGAATGATTTTGCCTTCATCCATTGCTTTGGTGTCCTTCTCAAAGAAGTCCACCAAGCTGAGTAAGCATGACCTGCCCTTGATGAAATTAAATTGGGTTAGGTCCAGTGTTTGGAGGCTTCCTATGTCATTATTGATCATTTCCATGATAATTCTTTTCATGGCTTTACATATGAGACTAGTGAGACCTATGGGTCTGTAGTTTTCAGGGTCTATAGATGGCCCACCTTTGTGCAGAGGGATGACCGTTGCCATTCTCCATTCATGAGGCATGAAGCTTGTTTGCAGGCTACAGCTAAATAGCAATTTCAGATGGCCTGATAGGTCTCCTTTTATGCTATTTTAGAAGGCATCCTGGGATATTGTCTGGGCCCATTGATGCAGTGTTCTTGGTTTTAGAGAGAGCATTAAGGATCTATTCCCTAGTGATAGGAGGGGGAGTTATATTTGAGTTATATTTGATGGTATTTCCTGAGGGAAGGTTGAGGGAGGGGTAAGGTTGGAGCTGAATTTGACAGTCAGTAGCTGAATTTGTCAGCCAGTAGGTTTGCTATATCTTCTGGCTCAGTATAGGTGGTTCCATTTACAATGAGCTCTGCACACAATTGTGTATGGGCCTATATTAGAACACCGAACATTTGAAATGTTGAGTGTTCTAATATCGACCCATTTTCAGCGAACGCTGAAAATATCGAAGTAACAGGAAACCAAATTCTTTCTTAAGAATTCGGTTGTCCATTTCTGTTGCTTCAGTATTTTCAGTGCTCTGGTGGAAAGTTACGGGTCAGGTTCAGGTAAGTGTGCGATTGTGTGGATGTGTGGGTTAGGGCAGGTTAGGTGAGCTAGGGTTAGGGCGCGGGTCAGGTAAGTGTGCGATTGTGTGGACGTGTGGGTTAGGGCGAGTTAGGTGAGTTAGGGTTAGGGCGTGGGTGTGGTGACTGTGCGATAGTGATGGACCTTAGGATTAGGGTTTGGCTTAAGGTAAGTGGATAGTTAGTGGTGTATGTATAGTTTAGTGTAGCGTTAGGTGTAAGAGTTTAGGTGTATGTGTGTGGATTGCTGTTTGTTTGGTGTGCTTGTGTTGTGTGTATGTGTTTTGGAACAGTGAATTTTTTCCCTAGGAAAATATTCACTGTTCCGAATGTTCATGTTTTGTATTTTCGATCGCTAGGGTTCGATATTAGAACACTTGACATTTTGAATGTTTGGTGTTCTAATATAGACCCTTGTGTATTGCCTTTGAGGTTGTGGACATAGCTAAAGAATGCCTTATGGTTATTCCTGGCCTGGGAGGCCAACCTTACCTCAAATTTGGCTTTGGTAGACTGTATTTGTCCTCTGAGTTGTTTGTGTAGTTTGATGAGAGTGATTTTATCCTGCTGGGTACTGCACCTCCTAATTTTTCCATGATCTTTTTCCATCTGTACTGGTATTCAAAAGTGTTAGTACAGAAGTGAATGCCAATACTACATTACCAGCTGATCATCATCTGTCAAGCATGCACTCTAACACCTTGCACCAAGGGTGGCTGCCCCCTTCTCCCCACCCTAGCTATACCACTGACAGATGGGAAACATTTTGTCTTCAGAGAGACTTACACTAGAGCTTTAAATGATGGTTAGTCACCTTATACCCAAACAGAGAAAGGTGTTTGATTTTTCATTGTAAAAATTAGTAAATGAATAGTTGCAGCTTCAGACCATAAACTACTTCAGGCCACATTTGAAAAATTCTACAATAAGGCACCTGCAAAGACTTCAAAGAATAACACATTGTTTATTTGATGTGTTTGTTAACTGGCAAGCCAAATGGGTACAAGTGTCCCTTTTTAGGAACACTATCTGATCAAGTGACTTGTTCAGGTCACAGATTAGGCAAATGGAGGTAGAAGAACTCATACTCTGTATCCTTGACTAGATAATGGAGCTTGTTAGCAGCTTAGAGCCTTAATTATCTGCACTAACTGGTAGACATAAACTCTAACAACCAGACAATCAGGACTGTATTACTTCAAGGACTGTTAAGTGATTTTCATTTTAAGTACACAGTTTCTTAAATATATCAATAGCAAAGAGTATATTCGTTTTGATGTTGCATACTGCTATCATACAGCAGACCACTACTGTCATCTCAGCATTGCAAATATTTATGTACTTACTTTGCTTGCATTTTTTAACCTGATAGTCCTTCCAGGCCCCTTTGATGCTTTTCAGAATATTTACATTGTAAGATAATTACAATGAATGTGGTTACTTTGGTAGGGATACTGACAGAATAGCGATAAATAATGAGTAAATAAACAAAGTATTTGCAAATCAGGTTAGCCAACTGTGAATTTTATGTCATTTAGGAAATGGATGCTAACAAAAATCTTGCTATTCTAGCAACTTTCCAAGTTTCTGTGATAAATTTTTAAAATTGAGGGTGATGCTACTCAATGCTAGAAGTCTAAATCTCAAAATGCACTCACTTGAGGCACTCAAAGTGGAGAACATTGACATCTGTGCAGTGATAGAGACCTGGTTCAAGGCTCCAGAGAGCACCCCTGCACTACCAGGCATACCACACTTTTCGGCCATGTAACCTGGACTGGAACACCAAAGGCGGAGGTGTGTCCGTATTCATTAAGGATATCCACACCTCCAGTCTAGTTGCTCAGCATAATACAGCCGAGGTTATCCAAGTGCAATTAACTCTGGGCAAAACTGCAGTCCAGATTGTAGCTTGCTACAGATCCCCCACCATGCCCCAGGATTCCCACTCCTCTTTTCTTGATGAACTGGAAAATATTAGGGTTCAACCAAACACCCTAATAATGGGTGATTTCAACTACCCACCATTAACTGGGAAAACTACTCATGTACCAACTCCTTCACTCAACGCTTTCTGGATTCATAAACTCCAATGCCCAGGATCAACTTATCCACACCCCCCACCAGGGGCAACAATATCCTAGATCTAGTCATTACCAACATGAGTGACCGGTGTTCCACACCTGAAGTCAACGCCTCATTGGTCCGATATGACCTTAAACTAATTACCCTAGATATCCACATCCTGCCCCCACCCCCCATTAAGGAAACCACAGTAAAAAATTTCTCCAAAGCCAACTCCATGCTTCTTAAGACAGAAGTGGTGAACTTCATGATACCCATGCAGATGGACAATACAGTTATGACTACTGAGTCCTACACAATTGCACTTTATAAGCACTTACACGAGTGCATGGATCATGCTATCCCAAACAGAACCAAGACGCTATCCTCCAAAAAAAGGAAGCCAGTCTGGTGGTCCCCTGCCATAAACAAACTGTACAACAGAAGGAAGAAATTGTTGCAAAAGAGAGTAAAATCCCATGAGTGGAGGAGCTCCCTGGTCAGCCTCAGTAAGAAGCTGCAATCCCTAATAAAATCCTCCAAAGCTAGTTATGAAAGCAAAATCATCACTGATTCTAAAGACAACCACAAAGCATTCTATAGCTATGTCAAGAATCTCAATGGCAACACTCAGATCTACTCTGAGTTACAGCACAATGGCACTAAATATACAGACCCAACTGATATTGCCAACATCCTGGCAGATAGGTTCAGTGCTAACTTTACCCCCCTCTCACTCCCTAAAGAGCCCATCTCTATGCCGGAAGAATGAAAAGTTCCTGTAATCACGGCTGCACAGGTAAAAACCACATTCTCCAAAGCCAAGAACACGACATCCATGTGACCAGGCAACATCCCAAGCTGCGTTCTACATGAACTACAGAACGAACTGGCACCCCACCTATGTAACATGTTCAGTCATAGCCTCACCTCAGGCTTTGTGCCCACTGAATGGCACACAGTGATGGTTATCCCACTCCACAAGGGGGGAGCTACCACGGACCCCGGGAACTACCGCCCCATTAGCCTGATGAGCCTGTTCTGCAAGGCCATGGAACGTATCATCATGGAACTTATAAACAAAGACATTGGTAATCTCCAAACTCTGGACCCCCACCCAGTTCGGGTTTGTAAAAGGCAGAGCATATATCCTAAACCTGATAGACTTCTTTGAAGCAGTCACCAAAACCGTAGACGAGGGTAAGGTGTTTCATACAGCCTATCTAGATCTTGCCAAGTCTTTTGGCACCATCCCCCACTCTGGAATTATAGATAAATTCACTAAACTAGGTATAAATCCCTGTGTCACAAGATGAGTTGCCATCTGGCTCACTAACAGAACCCACACTGTGAAAGTAGCAGACTCCAAATCAGACTTCAAACCAGTGACAAGTGGAGTACCACAGGGTTCAGTCCTGGGTCCTCTCCTGTTTGGTATCTACTTCTCTGAAGTACAGGCTAACACAGAAGGTCTTTGGCTAATGAAGTTCACAGATGCCTGCAAACTAGGAGCCATAATTGAAACTCCTAACGATGTGGACATCCTACAAAAGGGCCTCACTGAGACAGATGCCTGGTGTCAAAGCCATGGCCTCAAGCTCAATGCCAAAAAGTGCATTGTCATCCCCTTTGGTAAAAACTCTGTACCTTAACCTCTGTACATCATAGGCGGTAGTATACTTAACACCGAAAGTGTGATAAGAGACCTTGGGACACAGGTGGACAGTAGTCTCTCCTTTAATAATCACATCGCCGTAGTAGTCAGGAAATCCTTCTACGTGGCACACTTCATCACAAAAAGTTTCTCATTCCAGAAAAAAAGAGGTCATTGCTCCCCTCTACTTATCACTCATTAGACTCATTATAGAGTTCAACGCCCCTTTTGGTATGTACCTCAGAAGACATCTACAACAACTGGAAAGGCCGCAGAAATACCTCACAAAGAGGATTACTGGCCTCAAACAGATGCCCTACCCAGACCGTCTCAAAAAACTCCAGCTTTACTCCGTCGCATATCGCCTACTCAGAGGTGATCTCTGCCTAACATACAAAGCTATGTCAAACCCAGAGCTGTTGGACATGCTCCACTTACAGAAGTCCCAATCCCTCCGAGCTACACGGTCTAGGGACCTAAACCTTGTCACCACAATAAACAGAACATGCCGGAGGGATAGATTCCTGTCCCAGAGACTTCCCATCCTCTAGAATAAACTACCTATCTATATCAAACAAAGCTCCTCATTAGTACTCTTCAAGAAAAGTCTTGATGATTGGATGTGAAATAGGAAATTCACCCCAGGGATCACTTCTGTGGCTCTGCTCGACAGTGGCACAGGAAAATAATTTTCTTGGGTGGCAAATGCCAGGGTACCTTTTTGGCTGTACTTGTATGGACCCTAGGGCCGATAGCCTAGTACCTACCTATGAACCTATGAACCTAAATGTATCCCTAGTTTTGGGCTATTACTCTCCATTGTTTTAGGCTTTGTCCAAGTTTGTTGCACTTAGAGGTTAGAAGGTATGCCTAGTGTCAGTATCCCTGTGGCCTCTTCCCTAAGAACAGTGTGTTGTGCTACCAACATGTCATACACTCTCATTTCTTTGTACTGTGTTGCAAAACCAAGAGCAATATCTGGAAAACAGACTTGCTCAGAGTTGCACAATAGAAAAATGGAGTCTGTGGCAAACAAACCTGGACACCAACAGGATTTATCTACAACAATACAGTCTAAAACATGTTTCCTGCCAGTTACTCAAATCTTCAACAAATAAATGCCAGAAGATATTCTGTACCTACTGGAAGTAACTACAGATGACTGGCGTATTATTTTCTCTTGTAAGTGCAGTGTTAAATATCTGACTCAGTGCATCTTATGGTTAAGGATACTTTCTTTTAAACAATGTTAATTTGATATTGACACATGGTGCGAGAGGACATCAGCACCTGCTGAAGTTATAAGAGGAAGCTCCGTCAGCAGTAAAGTGCTATGTGGCTGCTAAAACTGATGAGTACTACTGCTGAGTTTAATCATGTAGCTCCAGGATAGTGGAAGGGTAAAGTTGTGGCAGTTTACAAATTAGGAGTGCTATTTCTTTCCATAATCAGTAGTTTAGTACTGATAGCAGGAGGCAGCAATTTAGTACTGATACTAGGAGGCAGTGAGGAGGCAGTATGCTTCAAAGACGTGAATAGAAACTTGACATGATACTTCAGGTACTGGGTACAATACCCAGAGATTTGCCAGCCATATGAGGTGCCCTTGGTATGCACCAAGATGGAGGAGTGTAGTAAGAGTGCACCAATATTAGAGATATGCTGGAATGGCAGTATGAGTTAATTTAGCGATAATCCACAGAAATACTACAGCTAAGGGCCACATTTGGTACACTCCATATGAATTCATGATAGACAATGACACAAACAGGTCAGGCAGAGGCAAGTTCCTCATACAGTTTACCAGAAAGAGTGGATGGCAAGGATGTCCTCACATTCATATAGTGATAAGCTGATGACATAGTAGAATGTCCTGAGAATGTAATCTTTATGGTGGAAACAACACATCATGTAGGGTGCTCTATGCACATGCAACTTATTTTGGAAATCTCACTGCCACAGGAACTTAGCATTGCATGTGGAACTTATTGTTGAAACCTGACTGCCACAGGATACTCTGGCGGCTGGAGGAGTCATTTAGAGAGGGTATGAATGAATGGTGCCAGATTACCCATCCTGGAAGGAGGGAGGTAACTTGGGAAGCTGCAGGGTTGACAGCCAGTGAAGGCTTGTATAGCAGCAAGCAACATAAAGGACAAAAAACAAGCAGCTGCCCCCCCCATCCAGGCTGCCATAAGGCAATGGCAGGTAGCATTACAAATTAAAAAAATAAACTAGACTGACAAAGGGTGACTCTGCTGCCACAGCCAACCTGTGTGATTCCCATTTAAGTGGTAGTAGGGTGCACTCTGAAGGGTTTAGTTAACTTTTCCTTAATTATGTATAGGAACCCATTTGGTAGGTTTTGGGTCCCATAGAACTCGAGTTTTTATTTTTACTTGTGGAAACACTTACATTTGTCGTTATACAAAGGATAACAAAGTGGTAAGTTTTGTCATAAACTTACTTTGTGTAGCAGTCTAACATATTTTTGTCTATTTTCTGCATGCAGATTCACTATACAAATTTGGGTGATTATTTTGTCGATATGTTACATTCACAAAATTTGCCTTTTCCATTTATCCAATTAAAGAATATCCTTTTTATTTAAAACCAAAATTCTACATATGAAACATCTTTATCATTCAAATATCAGGGGTCCCCTGCCATAAACAAACTGTACAACAGAAGGAAGAAACTGTTGCAAAAGAGAGTAAAATCCCATGAATGGAGGAGCTCCCTGGTCAGCCTCAGTAAGAAGCTGAGATCCTTTATAAGATCCTCCAAAGCTAGCTATGAAAACAAAATCACCACTAGTTCTAAGGACAACCACAAAGCATTCTATAGCTATATCAAGAATTTCGATGGCAATGCTCAGATCTGCTCTGAGTTACAGCACAAAGGCACAAAAATTACAAAACCTACTGATATTGCCAACATCCTGGCAGATAGGTTCAGTGCTAACTTTACCCCCCCCCACCCCCTAATGGGCCCATATCTATACAGGAAGAATGCAGAGTCCCTGTAATCACAACTATGCAGGTAAAAGTTGCACTCTCTAAAGCAAAAAACACAGCATCCATGGGACCGGACAACTTCCCAGGCTGCGTTTTACACGAACTTCAGAACGAACTGGCTCCCCACTTAAGCACCATGTTCAATAACAGCCTCGCATCAGGTTTTGTGCCCACTGAATGGCGCATAGCAACAGTTATCTCACTCCATAAAGGGGGAGCCACCACTGATCCTGGGAACTATCGACCTATTAGCCTGACGAGCCTGGTCTGCAAGGCCATGGAACGTATCATCATGGAACTCATAAACAAAGATATTGGTAACCTCCAAACTCTGGATCCCACCCAGTTCAGGTTTGTGAAAGGCAGATCATGCCTCCTGAACCTGATCAACTTCTTTGAGGCAGTCACCAAAGCCGTAGATGAGGGTAAGGTGGTTCACACAGCCTATCTTGACCTCGCCAAGGCTTTCAACACCATCCCCCATACTGGAATTATAGCTAAACTCACTAAACTAGGTATAAATCCCTACATCACAAGATGGGTTGCCAGCTGGCTCACTGACAGAACCCACACTGTAAAAGTTGCAGACTCCAAATCTGACCTCAAAGCAGTGACAAGTGGAGTACCACAGTGTTCCATCCTGGGACCTTTCCTGTTTGATATCTACTTCTCTAAAGTACAGACTAACACAGAAGGCCTCTGGCTAATGAAGTTCATAGATGACTGCAAACTAGGAGCCATAGTCAAGTCCCCAAATGATGTGGACATCCTACAGAAGGGCCTTGCTGAGACAAATGCCTGGTGTCAGAACCATAGCCTCAAGCTCAATGCCAAAAAGTGCAATGTCATCCCCTTTGGTAAAAACTCTGTACCCATGAACTACCACATAGGCAGCAATCTACTTAACACCGAATTTGTGATAAGAGACCTTGGGACCCAGGTGGACAGTTGTCTCTCCTTTGATAGTCACATCACCACAGTAGTCAGGAAGTCCTTCTACATGGCACACCTCATCATAAAAGGCTTCTCATCCAGGAAAAAAGAGGTCATTGTTCCCCTCTACTTAACACTCATTAGACCCATTATAGAGTACAATGCTCCTTTTGGAATGTACCTTACAAGACATCTGCAGAAGCTGGAAAGGCCACTGAAGTACCTCACAAAGATGATTACTGGCCTCAAACAAATGCCCTACACTGACAGCCTCAAAAAATTCCAGCTTTACTCTGTAGTATATTGCCTACTCCGAGGTGATCTCTGCCTAACATATAAAGCTATGTCAAACCCAGAGCTGTTGGACATACTACACCTAAAGAAATCCCAAAATCACTAGCTGTATTGTTGAGTTATCTGTCATTTTACTTCAGGATTTTTACTTCTGATCTTTTATTTATATGTTTTCATGTCCCTTTCTTGAAATAGAAAGAGGCAAAAAAAAGACACTATGGGAATGGTCAGTTCCTGTTCCTGTACTCCCTGGGAGAGGGATGTTGTCTATAAGGTTCAAAGTCTTCTGGTTGGTTCTGTCTATTATTTCAAGATGATCAATTCTGAGTCCTTGTTTTGTGAGACCATGCCTTTGATGACTGAATGAATTTTAAAAATTGTGTCAAGATATTCAGGCGCCATATGAAGTAATAGGAGAATTTTGCTAAGTAAATAAGTTTTCATGTTTGTTAAGATGGTCAATAATCCCCATACCCTGCTGCATATTTAAAGAGGAATGACTTCCTTTGACTGTTAACCCTAGTGTAAATAATAATATTATACTTACATGTTTTGTACTTAATAGTGGTGTCCCTAGTGTTGGCCCAGGCAGTCATAACATCGTCATTATTTCCTTAGAAAGTAATGTGAGGAATGTCCATATATTAACTCATATTAGATTCCATAGTTACTATGATACTTTGGAGGTTGTCAGATTCCAGTGTTTGCCTTATGGGTTTTGAGTCCTGCTTGCAGGACTGAACCCTCATTTATTTTATTTTTATTCACTCTTTTCACTGTCAGGGTAAAATTATGCATGCTCAAGTTACTGAAATGTTGGGGGGGGGGGTCTGTGTAATGTGCTACGCATATCAGGCTTAGATTTGTTTTAAACCTATACATTTCTAGTATATACATTCTTTTAGTCATTCTCCACATTTCATGGTCATAAGAGAGGATAAGAACATGGACTTATCATTAAATTGAGGGCTTTGTTCTATTACTTAGTTTTAATTTTATCAGAATAGCCCTGTAATGCCTACAGAACAGAACTGTCATGGCTGCTCTCAGTTTCTTGCCAATCACCTGATCCACTTTTGAAGAAAATCCATGATACCTAAACTCCTTCACCTGAGATAGGTGCTCACCCCTTACCTGCAGATAGGGAGCCACTATTGTCCAAAAGAAAACCATGAACTGATGCAGTGGTTTTCATTTTTCAGGAAGGAGGACAGGAAGGTGCATTTCTTATATAGACAGATATGGTAGGGTGTTGTAAAGTAAGGTATTCAGTTATTTTAAATGATGCCCATTTTGCTGAATATGATGCAAGTGGGAGAAACACTGGTTACGTGAAGAAACATTTTCAGAAGAATGCACAGAGATAAGGAAAGCATAACCAATGTCTAATTTGTCTAAGCAATGAAGGTGTATGTGTGTGTGTGTGTGTGTGTGTGTGTGTGTGTGTGTGTGTGTGTGTGTACATGTTCCCGCACTTGCAGACACACACACACACACACACACACACACACACACACACACACACACACACACACGCACACACACGCGCACACACACGCACACACACACACACACACACACACACACACACACACACACACACACACACGTTCTGCATCATATGGGTGGGGCATGTACAGCGCAGGAAACATAACAGCAAGCCAGGTTTGTGGAAACCAAGACATACACTGTACTAACCAGAAATGTCCAAAACCCAAAACAAACAATTTTTAACCTCTGAGAAGCAAGTATACAAAGGATTATGTATGTTGTATAAGACTATGCACACATCATGCATATGATGTCAGAAGGTGTGCTAGGAAGGTACTACTAAACATATCGCATGGTTGGGATAACCAGGGTATTGTGCAGCACACATCTGCTATAGCTGAAATAGTGGTACACCAATGTATAGCATATGCCAGGTCAACCAATATATTTGCACTGTGCAGGTGTAGGTACAGGTAGGTGTTGTTAAGTGGAAAGCACAGACTTCCAAGAATGCAGCAGCATAATTTGCTGTAGGTTGGTGCATGGTGCAGTGGAAAAGGACATAGGCATACCACATGGTGAGTCTCAGAACAACTTCAGTCCCTCACTGTGATGGAGACAGCTTCTAAAACTCCACAGTACTGTACTGGTTTTATTTCTGCAAACTAACTGTCATTCTGTCCATGTGTACTCTGTATCAGTTGAACTGTGGTGACAATGACAAGCCATTGTGCTTGATTAGGTGCATATTGTAATACTCATCTAAGTTTGCAGAAAAGTGAGTATCTGTCCTTCTCATGCATGTGGTCATTCTAGATTTAATTTAACCTCTTGCTCCACTCTTCTATTGTTTTGTAGCCTCTTTCTCAAAGAGACTTACCAAATACCAGAAAAGAGGTGGGTAGGAATTATAGTATCTTATATATCCACACTACTTCCACCAAAATATATCTATATTTATTTATTTGCTAATCAGATAGGCCCACTGGACACAAATGTCCATTTTAAGCCCACTGGATACTAATGTCCTTTTTCAAGGGCAATCCAGGAACACTATTAAGTGACGTACTCATAAACACATAGTTTGCAAGTGGAAATTGAAGGAATTAAACCTATGACTACAGGCTGTAGCTTATTAGCAGCATATAGCCTTAACCCTCTGAGTAATACTACTCAGCCAACTTGTGACAAGACTAGCATTGTTTATAGAAGTTCTTCTGAGGTCAGTGGTAACTCCATAGGTTTGAGATATGTACCCTACTCTACTCTCTTCCAGACATTTTACTGCCACTCAAACTGATAACTAAGAAGTGAAGCCAGAGTTGTCCTCTACAAACCCCTTCTTTCAGACCGCACCCTACTAGCCATTGCCTCTCTGTAATGGCCCCAAAAACTATAGCAGTCACGTCCTCCTGATTTAACTGATCACACAGACTACTATTTGTTCAGGCCACTGTACAGACAATACTTACTAAAACAGTCTGAATACAACTGTCCTTCTGAAGGATGTCACCTAAACTGATATCTCCAGCTGCATAGTACCTTTACCTTCCACATACCTAAGCCCCGTGATTAACTCACTCATCCTAAACTGTGATTCAGCTTACCACACCATAAATGCTCTAAACCCAGTACATATAATCCAGTCCCCTATTTCATTTCACTTGTCTCTGTTAGCTATCTTGACCGGCTAACACCACCCAGATCTCCACCACTTCTACCCTTCCTGGTGTAACTCTGCTGTTCTTTTTCTATTCCACTTATCTACCTGTACATATAGTTAGTTTGCTAGATCTTCTATGTATATATTGTTAGATTTTCCATGCTTACTCATAAATGTATGTCACTGTTATTTGTACATTGTTTTGCTCATTATTACATACCCTGGGCTGAGCCAACTATTGGTCATTGTTTGATCAGTGTCCTATCCTAGTAAATCAATCGAAAGAGCTAAAATAAAATGATGAATGAATGAATAAATAAATAAATAAATACAGTTTCAATAACACATCATATACTGCAGAGTCTGTACCATACAGTTGCTAAAGTCTGAACAGTTGAATTTTTATTGACAGAATCTGGAAAGAATGAAAGCAGCATCCTTTCAGGACTGTTTTTGGAAACTCTGTACAGCCAGCATTTATGGGTGCCCTTTTAAAATCCTGGATGACATTTTGTTTTTTGTATTTTGTTTTTGTTTTTTTTTTTCCATAGGTTCATAGGCAAGTACTAGTTTTGAACTTATTAATTAAAGAATACAAGGGGAAAAGTGATTGTTTGTTGAAAAATTTAGATGATTTACAACACAAGTTAAACATTGACCACTTAATTGAAAAAGAAAGACACCAGTACGAAAATGTATTTAATGAAGTGAATGTTTATTGTAACAAGATTTTAGACAGAAAAATTAGGAAGTTGGAGAGGGATTTACGTGAATATCAGGAAGGTAGGGCATATCCATTACCCAATTTTACACCACGGAATAGTTTTTATGATAATGTGTTCCCTATGGAAGGGGTTAATAATTTTAATGCAAATAGACCTAATGAATTTATTCAAGAAGCTCAGGATCCTAGAAGAAGTGAAATATTGGCGGAGAAAGGGAGGAATGGTTCCACCCAGGATTTTTATTTTCAGAGAGGAGGGAAGGGGAGGGGAGGGAGGGGGAGAGGGAATTATTTTCCAGGGAGAACTTGGAATCATTAAATGATTCATGTTTAATAGTTGAAGATGATAGTAGGGAGAATAAACATACCCCTGATTCCGAACAAGTCTTCGAGACATCTGTGATTTGTAAGTTAGGCAATTTTAACATTTTTAATTTTACAGAACTTTCTATTACTGAACGCTTCTTTGAGCTCTTTACAAAAGGGTTTCATTATGTACCCTCTAGGGCAGGGAGGCCTGTTAACACGATTATTGATTTAAAAATGTTTTTGAGACAATTAAATTTCAACATTATATTTAAGGGTCAGGTACAAACAAACAGTGAATTGGTTAGAAAAAGTACTTTCAACCCGCCCATTCATCCTTCTTTGAGAATTTGTGAGGAACTGGTGGAAAAAGAAATTAGAACTAGTGGAAACACTAACGGGACTGTTAGTAAATACAACAATTTCTCAGTGGATGATTATGCCATATTAGACCTTCTGAAACTGCATAAAGTCAGGGTTATGAAACCAGACAAGGGTGGGGGTGTTGTGTTAATGTACAACTATGAATACAAGAGCTACATGTACAACATTTTGCAAGACACTGAACATTATGAGGTTGTTTCCAAGAACGAAATCAATATAAGATATGCAAAAATGAAATATTATTTACATGACCACCTTTTACAGGGAGTATTTAACGAGAAATTGTACAATTTTTTGAATGTCGGATATCACAGAATACCTACGATTTTTGGTATTCCCAAGACTCACAAGGGGATTGAAAACATTAAATTTAGACCAATAGTGGCGGGAGCAGGGGGTATTACTGAACCCTTAGCTGTGTTTGTGGATGTTACTGTGAAACCTTTTTTGGAGTCGGTTCAACACATTTGCAAAGATTCATGGGAATTTTTAAAAAAGATTAATAAAAGTATGTTTTGTAGGGAATTATTGATGGTCACTATTGACGTTGTTGAACTTTTTCCCAGTATTGCCCATTTTGTGGGGTTGGATTGGTTTTCTAACATCCTAGTTAACGAGTTTGGGCTGGATAGTAAGTCCATCAATTTGGTTCTTGAATTTACAGAAACGGTTCTAAAAAACAACTACGTGTTCTTTAATGGTGAATACTACCACCAAAAAAAGAGAGTGGCTATGGGAGCATCTTGCGCCCCTTTATACGGAAACTGTGTTTTATACTACTGGGAAAAGCAGTTTATTTTTGAAACAGAATGGAATAGGCATATAGTACACTATGTTAGATTTTTAGATGACATTTGTATACTTTGGAAGGGAACTAAGGAAGAATTGAACAACTTTTTTGAATATATTAATCAAACAACATTCTTAAGGTTTACTATCAATGTGGAGGATGACAAATTAAATTACTTGGACACCACTATATACAAAGACTTTACAAATAGTTGTTTTCAGTCCAGGTTATATCGGAAGAAAACTTTTTCCAACAGTTATTTACATTTTGACAGTTGTCATCCCTTGTATCAAAAAAGGGGAATAGTTAAGGGCCAATTTATAAGGACCTCAAGGATGACGAGTAAAACGGAAGATTTTTATCAGTGAAACCGGGTACATTAAAAAGTTATTTTTAGAAAGGAAGTACCCTGAGGATTTCATTAATCAACAGTTGGAAGAGGTTTTACACAACAGGGATCTGAAATACTTTCCCCTGATTGGGAAAGGTAAAGACACTACCACTGCAATTAGTAGAGGTAATGAATTTGGTCCTGGTACTTTCATCCACACATTTTCAGATACATCCCATTTAACCGAAGAAATCATTAACAAATTTTGGTATGTTCTGAAAATTAATGATGATATTTCGGAACATATACCTGCTTTCCCTAAATTTGTCAGAAGGAGGGACTTAAACTTGAAGGAGTATTTGGAAAGGGGTAATAAGGACAATTTTGAGGTTTCTAAACACAAAAGGAATGGTACTTTCAAGTGTGGGATCTGCCACCAATGTTCTTACATGGCGGATACTCCTTCTATTTTCATTCCCTCTAGAAAGAATCATCTTAAAGCCCAGGGGCATTTTAATTGTAAATCATTCAGGGTTGTATATGTAGGATGGTGCACTTTATGTTTTAGTTTCTACATTGGCAAGACAGAAAGACAATTGTGTAGAAGGGTTTACGAACATCTTTATGATGTGAGAACCAGGAAGGAGTCGAACGCCTTCTTCAAACATTCCCTTGGATGTCCAAAAATGAATTTAAAGTTTTTTGTCTTAGAACAGGTAGAAGTGGACCCCAGGGGTGGATGTTGGGAGACTAAATTAGAATATTTTGAATTGTTTTGGCAATTAAAACTTGACGCAGGGAAGACCCCGGTTTAAATGACCATATTAACATTGGTAGTGTACTGAGAATGAGAGCAGCAAGATTATAGGCAATTATAAGGTGTGCTTGCTATTCTCAACATATTTTAATTATGAATTAATTTTTGGGGATATTTTATCATACATACATACTTTTCATGAATTAAGGTAACATAGGTTTGTCTATTTAATGTTCCATACATTTCTTGTTCTTTATATATATATATATATATATATATATATATATAATTCATTCATATATATATATATATATATATATATACTATTTATATGTACATACTTTTTATATACAATAATATTTTTTTCAGTTTTATTTACAAAAAAAAATTTTTATTATATATATATATTTTTTTTGGATTAACTAAATGTGTCTAATTTAACAAATGGTTATGAATGTAAGACTATTAAGTTTGAATTGTGTTTTTTAGAAGGGAACATTTTATGTTTTTTATGTTGTTATGTTTCACTGCATTTTATTTTATGGGAAGTCACAAAATTGCAATTAAGAAAGGTCACATGATGGAGGTAGGGGTATTTAAGCCCACCAATGGTTTTGTGGATTTTTGTTCTGAAGAAGCCTGGGATTGAACCTAGGGGAAAGTGCTTAACTTGTTATTAATATTTCTGTTCACTGTGCTGAATTTTATTAGTGGAATAAACTACGTGATTTTTACTTTGTTGTCTGACTTCGTTGAAGTTTATTTCTCCAATTGGTTATACATCTTCCTTGGAGTGTGTCGATTGGTATCACTGGTCGCATTACTGGTTTTTGCTGCTTTGTGCATTTTTTTTTTTTTTTCTTTGATATGGCTATTTTAAGCCTAGCCAGTTTCCCTTATTGTGCTTGAAATAACCTATCCCATTTAGTTATATATTGGCCTTATGGTCGATAATTATATATTACCCCTAATGAGAATAACTAGGATCATGCCATAGATAATTTGAGGGGACCCATACATGAGATACAGTAGACAGTCAATTATTCGAATGTCTATTATCAGAAACCTCAATTATCCGAACGCAGCCTTCCAAAGTTTTTCGGTAGGAAAAATCATAAAGTCTAAATATGTAAACGTTATACATATTTGATTATGTGTGTGTTTTTTTTTTTTTTTTTTTTTTTTTTGAGCTTGTAACCCACTCATGTGTGAAAAATATTCTTTATTGTCCACTGGAATCACTGAATTGTTGAAAAGCATGCAGAAAAAACAAGATCTTTTGCATTTTTTTAATCCAGTTAAATGTATGTTTGATTATCTGAACAGTTTGATTATCCGAACTACCCTAGGTCTCAATTAGTTCAGATAATCGACTCTCTACTGTAAATTATTTAGGAGCTGCCTCTGTCCATTAGTAGTACAAGGGGCAGTCCTGGGGTATATTTTCTGTTTCCCATCCATAGATCTAAGTTGTGTTTGCATATGGACAGGGATGAACTTTGATTTATGCGGATGAAGAGTCTGTTCCACAGCAGCAGTATCCTCTGCAAGATACACCTGTCACTCCAAACCATTTTGCTGATGTTGCAGAAGAGGTTTAGATCCCTAGATCAAGGATTTATGGTGCCATTTGACTTGCTGATGGGCAGTGACTCCATCATTAATGTGTCAGAGGATGCCTTGCGTTGCAGACACAGGTCACCTCTTAGCAGTCTGTAGAATACAAGGAGTTGGTCTGTGTAGCACATCTTGTTTAGGCCTGTATCCTTTCAGTGAGGTATTTCTATCAGTGTTCCAGTTGTTGCATGTTTTCTTAATTTAATTTCATTTTAATTATTTATTTTATTTTGTTGAGAGGTAGCTCTTCCTAACTCTTGGACTGTACTGCCTCTTTTAGTGAGGTATTTCTATCAGTGTTACAGTTGTTGCATGTTTTCTTAATTTAATTTAATTTTAATTATTTATTTTATTTTGTTGAGAGGTAGCTCTTCCTAACTCTTGGACTGTACTGCCTCTTTTAGTGAGGTATTTCTATCAGTGTTGCAGTTGTTGCATGTTTTCTTAATTTAATTTAATTTTAATTATTTATTTTATTTTGTTGAGAGGTAGCTCTTCCTAACTCTTGGACTGTACTGCCTCTTTTAGCGAGGTATTTCTATCAGTGTTCCTGTTGTTACATGTTTTCTTAATTTAATTTAATTTTAATTATTTATTTTATTTTGTTGAGAGGTAGCTCTTCCTAACTCTTGGACTGTACTGCCTCTTTTAGTGAGGTATTTCTATCAGTGTTCCAGTTGTTGCATGTTTTCTTAATTTAATTTAATTTTAATTATTTATTTTATTTTGTTGAGAGGTAGCTCTTCCTAACTCTTGGACTGTACTGCCTCTTTTAGTGAGGTATTTCTATCAGTGTTGCAGTTGTTGCATGTTTTCTTAATTTAATTTAATTTTAATTATTTATTTTATTTTGTTGAGAGGTAGCTCTTCCTAACTCTTGGACTGTACTGCCTCTTTTAGTGAGGTATTTCTATCAGTGTTGCAGTTGTTGCATGTTTTCTTAATTTAATTTAATTTTAATTATTTATTTTATTTTGTTGAGAGGTAGCTCTTCCTAACTCTTGGACTGTACTGCCTCTTTTAGTGAGGTATTTCTATCAGTGTTGCAGTTGTTGCATGTTTTCTTAATTTAATTTAATTTTAATTATTTATTTTATTTTGTTGAGAGGTAGCTCTTTTTAACTCTTGGACTGTACTGCCTCTTTTAGTGAGGTATTTCTATCAGTGTTGCAGTTGTTGCATGTTTTCTTAATTTAATTTAATTTTAATTATTTATTTTATTTTGTTGAGAGGTAGCTCTTCCTAACTCTTGGACTGTACTGCCTCTTTTTTCTTCCTCACCAGTAGTACCATCACTCACTTTGGTCCTTGCTCCTGCCCATAGCTCTGTCCATCCCTGGTGCCCATAACCCACTGAGACTAGTCTTGGGTTTTTCTCTTGTCATGCATGGATCCAGACTAGATGACACAGTGGAGTTTTACAATGTCCCATATTTCAGGGAGAAGTCCCAGTTCTTTATACTGTTGGTAAAGGGGGGAGGTTCTGTCAAAGTGAGTGAAGGAACTGAACTATATCCCACTGGCTGGAAAGTAAAACAGAAAGGAACAGTTGTTATACTGCAGCCATCACTTTCTCTCCAAGTATTATCCAGGTTGGAGGACCCAATTCTCTAATATGTCCATGTATACACAATACTAGTCAGGGTGTGGGACATACAATGTGGTCCATCCCCACCTCTTCTACTCATATTCTTAAGACGCCTACCTATTCTCAAAAAGTTTTTTTTCCAGTAGTTCCCTGGTCTATATCAGATAATCAACTCTGAGAACACCCCAAGCATGCATGCCCCCACCCTTCACTTCAAGACGATGTGAGAAGGCCATACCACTTCACTCATTTCCTTTTGTAATTCATGCTATTCCCAACATGTGCATGTAGTCCAAGTTGAACTAAGGTCACCTGAGCTATCCTCCTGTGCCATCAGAGTGGCTCTGGATAACATGTGCAAGACGGTGTGAATTTCTCAAGGTTAGCTGATGTTGAGGCACATGGTGTGATATATCTCTTTCAATACCCATGTCAGGAATACAAACAACAAGGGTCATTGATGTAGAACATCCCTGCTACCAGTGGGGACGTGGACACTGTTTAGCTGTTAAGCCTGTGGAAGGAATAATTTGGAAGGTGTGTGCCATCACCCAGTAGGTTGCATGTTGGAGAGCCCAAAAATGAAGTAGAAAGTATAATAGCCTTACTTACTAGACATTTAATGAGAAATAGACACCTGTTCAAGGGAGTATTATCCAGTTTTATGGTTATGTCCTTACTTATTAACATAAGCTGCAAATCTCCTTGAATACAAGATTTACATGCAAAAAAAAGACATGGCAACCACTGAGAAACCACATCCTGAAAGATTACTAGTACATATACGATTCTAACATTAGGTGTGTGTGTGTGTGTGTGTGTGTGTGTGTGTGTGTGTGTGTGTGTGTGTGTGTGTGTGTGTGTGTGTGTGTGTGTGTGTCTGTGTGTGTGTATTTTCATATCTATATCTATATCTATATCTATATCTATATCTATATCTATATCTATGTCTATATCTATATCTATATCTATGTCTATATCTAACTAGCTATGTATGTACAATAAGGACAGTTATGTAACACCACATCTCTTTCTTCTGGACCCTGACACCTTGCCCTTAGTTTTACTTTTGAAGCAGCATGAAGTCCAAAGCCCATGGTGGTTGAATGACACGTCTTCTCCCACATTGCATATAGGTATGTGTACAGCCTTAACATAGTTCTAACAATTCAGAGTAGTTTCTCTAAACTGTCAGATGCTTTCAGGTGCCTCCTCAGAAATGATTATATTGTATTGTAACAGTAACCAGTTGACATGTCTCTACTATTTCCCAGAATAATATTATTCATTACAAAAAGAATCAGATAATTTACTGTAGTTCCCCTTCTTTCTTTGAGTTACTGTTAGGTGCTGTGTGCTACAGAAAGAATGACATTTACACCACTTCATAATTTTAACTCTTCAGCAATAAGGACGATGGTAGATATTTGATGCAGAATTCATTACTACTCTTTTGCATATTATATCCCTAGAATCACTGAATGTCTGAATGAAAGAAGAGAGACAAATGGTCACCCCCCCCCCCCCAAGAAATGTGACAGCTTGATCTTGCACATCTACTTGAGAGAACACAAAGTATTTCATAATAAAACTTGTGTTGGGTCTCCTTAAAATGAACTAATGCCTGAAAGCATGTGCACCATTTTGTCAGAACCTTGGTTATGGTACTATGCTATAACTATGCTAGGATGTACAACCCTACCAATGTTAGAAACACTGAAAACTGGAACAGGTTCTCCTAAAGAACATTCCATGAAAAAACAGACAAACTGTGATGATGTGAGGTATTCCCAGCTAGGCTAGGAGAGATAGGGCAGTGGATATGTAAGATATGCCAGCACAGCTAGCTGGGGTTTTGTAAAGAATTATATGTCATTTGTATATCAAACTGGCTTCTACAGATGCTTGTATTGAAAAATGCATTTGTAAAGTTGCTTGTGTTAAAAATGTACCAACAGTGTATCCTGCTGGACAGAAAACAGAAATATACTGTATATAAGACTGTATTATAAATATTAAAATTAATATATTGTAACAGAGGATACTGGAAGAGAAGAGGTTAATCTCAGTCTAGCTAACTTTGAAAAATAGTTTGAAATTGACAAGGGTGGACAGGATCAGGAATACGTATATTAGAGGGTCAGCCCAGGATGAAGGTTTGGAGACAAAGCCAGAGAGGCAAGATTACATTGGTTTGGACATGTGCTAAGAAGGGATGCTGAGTATATTGGGAAAAAGATGCTAAGAATGAAACTGCCAGGTAACAGGAAAAGAGGAAGGCCTAAGATAAGGTTTATGGATGTGGTGAGAGAGGACATGCAGGTGGTTGGTGTGACAGAGCAAGATGCAGAGGACAGGAAGAAATGGAAACAGATGATCTGCTGTGGCGACCCCTAATGGGAAAAACCGAAAGAAGATGATGATGAATTTAAGCCATAAAGATTGTATCTTACAGTTCTGACTGCAGCCAGAGATGAAATGCCTGTGAAAACAAAGACTAGGAATCCTTGTTGTATTGTCTATAGCAGTGAACTAATTGCTACCATGGAAGGATGGAAGTGTTGAAATGGTTTTATGACTTCTAGAAGCTGCAACAGATCTTAGCAAAGCTCTATGTGTGTGTGTATTATTGACACATATTTTCTGAGATTCTGGTTCAACTTCTAGTAGTGGTGCTAGTATGGGAAGAAGTCAGATGACCAGATATTTGTGATGTCATTCTGTAATCAAGGACAGAAATGGTGTTTTAATACTCGATGAGACCGAAGTCTCAGGGCACTCTGTTTTTGAAATCTGGCATACAAGGATCCCTCAACTACTTCATCTTGCCTTGCTCTAGTAAGTGACCAAGGAATAGTAATTCTTTAGATCAGTCAGGAAAATATAGTGAGATTAGTTAACTACTGTTTTGCTGTATCTGTGTGAATCTATTCATCTGTGTTATTTTAATATTTCCTGTGACTGAAACTTCAGTGTTAATTGCAAATAGATATTTAGTATTTCCATGTTCTTTTATTATTTATTATTAAATGTATTTAAACATTTCATTGTGGCTGGTCCTTTAGAGAATATTTTAACCTTTGAGAGTACTTATATCTATTTGGTGACTCTGTGGCCACTCCTGAAAGCCTTACTGCATTGGTCAAACACTACCAGTGGTATTAATATTAATTTTACCCAGTATAATTGGGTACCTTTGTAAGTGCCTTAGAGTAGCTAGCTTTGGAGTATCTGGTTGCAGTTTAACTACCTTATAGTCTGGGCAGAAGACTATAAGAAGCTAGTAAATCTAAACTAGCCTTTCCCAGGTGTGTGTGTGTGTGTGTGTGTGTGTGTGTGTGTGTGTGTGTGTGTGTGTGTGTGTGTGTGTGTGTGTGTGTGCGTGCGCGTGTGTGAGCAAATTAAATCTCTTTTAGTGCTGCTTGGCACAGGGACACAAAGCATTAGTTTCACAGAGAGGGTGCTGGAGGACTTGGCTTGGACACTCTTCTGAGGACTCAGTTCTACAGCTGTGTCAGTGAGGAGTCTTATTGGGGGCCTGGAGAGAGAGAGAGAGAAAGAGATAGAGAGGATCCAGCCTTGGATTGAGTGTGTTCCCCATGTGGTCTTAAAGGAAATTGTGCTTAATGCAGAGAGCTGCATCTGGAAATATTGTATGTATCCATTTTTGTTCCAAGTGAATGTCCTTCTCTAGTGTCAGTGGTGAGGATTCAGGCTTCTTGATTAATGGCCCAGAGTGGAGACATTGCACAAACAAACAAACAAACAAAACAGCAGTTTTAAAGACGTCACTGGATAAAGCTATACAAAGGTGAAAATAAATACAAAGCAAATGCAGATGGCATATCATGAAGGGAGAGATTGTCTGTGTTTTTAGAAGTTAAAAAAATCTAAACAAACAGTAACAGAGATTCTGTTTTCTCCATTGCTTCTCCTGCACTGATGTACTGTACAAGTGTGGAAATGTACAGTAAGTCCCATATGCATGTGGAGTACATCAGAATAATGAAAATAAAGTGGAAGAAGACAAAAGTCCCCCTATACAAACACATTATTTAAGAAAATAAGTAAGTTCTTTGTTAAATAATGTTATTGGATAAAAGTAATTATCCACTCCTATTTGTGGGTATATTAGGATTTCCCCTTAGTTGGCTTTGATCAATCACTCGAGTTTCACAGTCGTGGATTATTAATTTATTACATGGCTATATTTGAAATGCCACACTGGCTTGCATTGGTAGCTGAGACATAGGGAGTAAAAATAAAAATTAAAAAATAGTCATAGAGTCTGTATGGAATGTTGATTTTGAAGTGCCAAGTATCAAAGTACATTTCTTATGAATTAATAAATTAGCATTCTTAGCAGAAAACCTTCTACAAAGTTGTAGTATAAATCCTGAGTAAATAGTCGTGTACTAGAAGAGCAGCAGCTATGCTTTTATTCAACATCTTAGGGCCTGCCATCTCAAAAATATGTACAGTTTGTGCAATAGTAAAAGGAAAGCAACTGAAACATTTAATTCGACTTCCAGTCATGTTTGCATGGCAAAAAATACATAAATTGGTGCTTTTCTATACTGAAGTAAAAGTAGAAAATAAACAGAAATCATAAATCACAAATTTGTTGCTCAAGAATCATGGAAAAAGCCAAAAAATAATGAAGAACAAAGGCCCAAAATCAAAGGATAATGCTTGCATTTTATCTAAATCACTGGTTTTACATCAATGTGCATTTTCTAAAGAGTAGGAAGCATTAATCCCTAATCTTTATCACTGGCTTAGTGTAATCCTTACTGATGTACCAGAAAACTGAAAATTTTATATAGGACAGTACAGAATAAAATGCAAAATCTAGAGCATTCTTACAAATTAGGCCAGTTGAGAGCTTTGGCAGAATGTGTTTACTGGTCATGCAATAGGATATGCAGCAAGAGATGAAATAAGAGATAGAATAATAAATAGCCTGCTGCAGTTAAAAGAGGTTACCTGGAGAGAATGAGTCCACACAAAGGAGACACTATGCTGCCTTCTTAAATGACTGCAGCACTGGAACTCACAGAATGTTATTCTGGGAAAGGATATGCTGTTATTTCTTCATCATATGAAGACCTTGAGTTATTAGATGTGAGTTTGATTCCCAGCCAGTAAGACATTAATGCAGCTCTAAAGCTCCCATTGAAAGTTAATAAGTAAATAGTTGGGCAGTGGGGAATTTCTGAGGGTGAGCAGTATATTATCATATTAGAAACAGAGGATGGTACAGTGGCACAGCAGATAGCATTGTTGCCTCACAGCAAGAGGTACCACGGTTCGATTCACAGCTGGGGTGCCTTCTGTGCAGAGTCTACATATCCTCCTTGTGTTCTTGTGGGTTTCCTCTAGGTGCTCTGGTTTCTTCCAACATTCTAAAGATATGCACTAGATGTATTGGACACTCTAAATTTGACAACAGGTTTGTGTGTGTGAGTGTGTAGTGTGTAAAAATACTGCAGCAGGGCAGGCACATGGCAGTGTAAACCTTGGCTCTAGATGAGTGCCACTGTTGAAGTGAAACCTTCATCCCAGGTGCAAAAATGGGAAAAAGAAGTTGTAGATGGATGGATGGTTTGTGTCTCCTATCATAACCAGCGTATTATGTGTTCAAGACATGAATGGCAAGAAACTCACCTGGAGAGTGAAGCTGAAGAGGTGCATGTTAGCATCCATGTCTGGAACACATAAAATGTTATGATCAGTCTGACTACCAGTTACACAAAAAAAAAAAAAAAGAAAAAACAAAGAAAAAAGTGTAGGAGCACAATGTCTTTTACATGTAAGCACTGTCAGTCAGATAGAAACATACTTTACAATTTCATTGCTAAAGAATTCTCGACAAATCCAAAAATAATGGGGACAAAGGATCACAATCAAGGATAGTTTTTGAGCATTGTTCTAATTCACTTAAAAAGTTAATAAAACAACACATATTGTCTTCATACTTCTGAATAATAAGAAATATGAAACTCTAATGTCTAGCATTATTGACTGGCTGTTAACCTCAGTGATTTACCAGAAAATCAAAAAGTTTACAAAGGACATGGCAAATATATGAGCAAAATTCAGGGGCATTCTGCAAAGTTAATGAGAGCTGAGATGTATGTGCAGGAAGAAATAAAATGCTCTTCTGTAGAACTAATGGCTTTAAGAGCTGTTAAACACTTTGTTCTGCCACACTTTCTGTTTGTAAGTGTGGCAGAGCCAGAAGCATAGGTAGGATGGGGTGAAGTAGGCAACCATCCTGGGCGCAACGTGTCAAGGGAAAGGAGTGTCAGATGGGAGAATGTACTTTTGCCTTCATGCAGAATGTGAGAGAGAAGGGCATTAGGACCTACATTTTTTTTTTTTTTTGCTCTTCAACGTAGCATTGTGCCAAATGAGTCAGCTATGGTGCTGGTCTTCTGCCTGTGTTCCTTGTCAAATGACACTGACCATGTTAGTCCCTAACATATGATCCAATCTTAACAACTCTTAGGTGTCCTTAACAAAATTTTGTTAAGCACCCCTTAGTGCTGTTAAGACTGTGTCTCTTGCTAAGGATGCACTTAACAGGTTTAGCTTTTTTTTTATTTTGGAGCATAAGTGAGTTTCAAACATTCCAAACTCATAGCTGCTGAAACCCAGCAGGAGGGCAATGAAAATATTGCTTTGTATAAAAATCTGAGATACTACAGGGTCCCATGAGCAGACTGAAGGCCTAGGCTATCACTTTCACTAAGCATTTAACCAAAAGCCTGGGCAATCACTTTCATTAAGAATTTACGGAAAATACTAGTTCAGAGCATGAAAGAAGATTGTGCAGGAAATGAAAATGCAGAAAGAACATCTTTGGGAACTTCTATAAAAAAATAAACCTTTTTTGTATGGCTTTCAATGTACTGTTTTAAAGGGTACTTTTAAAGGTTTGACAAAGCAGGGATTTTTGTTAATAATTTTGCAAAAGCAAATTACCTAAAACCACACACACTATGTTTCCTTATTCAGGCATCTAAATAAGAAATTCAAGCTGCCTATGTTGATATTTGGCTGATAAAACTCAGCTATCTTTCTTTCCAGGGTTTTCAGATATAGTTGTTTCTCCAGATGCTGCAAAAACCCTGTAGTCCAAGTAGGTTTACTACAATACCAGATTTGGAGAAAAAAATAGAATGATTCTTCTTCATTCACTTAAAACATGTTTCTGCATCTCCAATGACTGAAAAGAAGATTATAGTAGAAAGAATGCTTGAAATCATGTCTTTCTGGTTGGGTTTCCAAAGGGATCTGTTACTACATTTTGAACAAGTGCAAAATTTGGCACTCTATTTATTTTTTTCCTCAAAGTTTTTTTTATTTTTTAAATACAGTTGAATACATTCTATAGTATTTGTACATAACATCTTAATAACTATGTACACTATTTTTTATTCAGCCTGACACTATAACAGAGCTCAATATATACAATTGTGTTATAGGTATAACAATCCAGTTATCAGAGTGTATCTGTTCAGTTATTGTAAAGTGTCAATCAATGATAAGACTTTTTTCCATGGATTGTTAATAAATGGCTTAGGATGAATCCTTAATTCTTTAATTGTAATTTCCAACAATGCTGTGGTCTTCAGTAGAATGTAGAAGTCTCCCAAAGTCAGTATTGTGTTTGTATTCCATCTTTTTGTTATACACTTCCTTGAGATTGCAAGTATTGTCCATACTAGATACATATTTGACTTATTCAAATGAGGACTGTCGTACACATTTAATAATACTAGAGCTTTAGATAAGTTAAATGATTCATTAAATAAAGCTTGTAAAAAGTTTTTAATACCATTCCAAAATGGCTTAATTTTAACACAGTCAAAAAAATGTGATTCCAATCTGCATTGTGTATTTGCTCACGCCTCCAACATATTCCCTTTGTGGAAGAATTAATTTTAGTAATTTTATCTGGAGTTAAAAATGCTCTTTGCAAGCTTTTCCAATTAAAAACTTTCCAGTATTGTGTAAAGGATGTATGTTTTATTGATAATAAAATATTTGATTTAATTTCTTCAGTTAGCTGTAATGAGTGTCCTTTTGTTATAAAATTCCAATATGAGGACTTGGGTGTTGCTTTATAATTTATCAATACCTTGTAAAATTTTGAAATACTATTTCCCACGTCAATCATTATATATGATTTAATATAGGTATTTTGTAAGTTAAGGTATTTCTTTAAATGAAGAATTACTAATTATTCTGCATAAATCTTGCGAATACGCCAGAATGCTTTGATACATTGAAACCAAAACAAATCCTTTCTGTTCCCAGGAATTAATTATTTATCTGTATATTTTATGTGGATGGCTCTTTGTAACTATGAATGGTGTTAAAAGATCAAACCAGATTTTTAAATGTATATTTGCATTAATAATTTTCCTAAATGAGTCAATGTAATAATTAATCATATGAGTTTTAGTAGGCGGGTCTATATTAGAATATCGAAGTTTCAAAACTTTGAATGTTCTAATATCGAACCCTATTCAGCGAGAGCTGAAAACATCGAACATACAGAACAGCAAACTTTTTCCTAGGGAAAATATTTGCTGTTCCAAAACACATACACAAAAGACAAGCACACCAAACAAACAGCAATCCACACACATACACCTCATATCTTACACCTAACCCTACACTAAACTATACACACACCAACTATCCACTTGCCTTAACCCAAACCCTAACCCGAAGGTCTGTCACTATCACACACTCACTTCACCCGTGCCCTAACACTAACTCACCTAGCCTGCCCTAATCCTCACATCCACACAATCACACACTTACCTGAACCGTGCCTTAACCCTAACTCACCTAACCTGCCCTAACCCTCATGTCCACACAATCGCACACATACCTAACCCGCGCCCTAACCCTAACTCACCTAACCCACCCTAACCCTCACGTCCACACAACTGCACGCATACCTAACCCGCACCTTAACCCTAACTAACCTAACCCGCACTCAATCGCACACTTACCTGAACCTGACCTGTAACTTTCCACCACAGCGCTGAAAATACCGAAGCAACAGAAACGGACAACTGAATTCTTTCCCTAGGAAAAAATTTGGTTTTCTGTTGCTTCGATATTTTCAGCTTTTTCTGAATAGGGTTCGATATTAGAACATTCGAAGTTTTGAAACTTTGATGTTCTAATATAGACCCTTAGTGAGCTTAGTTATGTTATATTGCATACTAATACATAATATGCGTCATGGCAAATTGTTTTTATCTGTTATTTGAAATATTTTTTGTAAATGAAATTCATTTATTGATATTACAGTTAGTAATTCTTTCCAATTTGCAGAATAATTTGGACTTATCTAATCTGCGATTGCTTTTGATATTGATGCTTTTATCTATGTATATGAGAAACGTTTAATCCTCCCTGTTTCCATGGTCTGATATGATGTATTAAAGCTATTCTGTTTCTTTTGAGAAACCATAAAAATGTTATTTGGCATGAGTTTATTTCTTTGAGTATATACCTTTCTGGTAACAGTTGTATTGCCAAAGCTATATATAGAATCTTGGGTAGTAAAAACATTTTTATTAACTGTAGTCTTTCTTCAAATGTTAATATAATTTTGTTCCACTTTTCCACAGAGATTTTAATTGTATTGATGACATTATTGTAGTTTTTTGAGACTAATTCATTATTATCCTTGCATAACTCAATTTCTAGATATTTTAAGGTAGATTCTTGTTTCCCTATAATGTGATTCCTCTCCATCTGCAATTCTTTGTTTTTATTTAAAAATAAAATTTTTGGTTTTGATTTATTGAAATTGAGTCCTGAAGTCCTGTAAAATGTGTCAGTTAAAATATCTGATTATTCTAATGTCTCTTTTGTATTGGATAATGTTAGTAATATGTCATCAGCAAAGAGCATTACTTTAGAATTGTATTGTTCATAAACATCTACTCCTTTGATTTTTGTATTGTTACTTATTGAATCTGACAATATTTCAATAGCCAAAGCAATTAACATACGCTAAATTATTTGTGTGTGTGTATATATATATATATATATATATATATATATATATATATATATATATATATATATATTCTTTAGTAGAGGAATAAAGGAAGGAGAAAATTCAAATAACACCAGAACTTTGAATAAATAGTCCCAATTTAGGAAATCAAAATCTTTCTCTATATCTAAGCCATTTCTGAGTGTTTCTTTGTTTTCTTTATTAACATACTCTATAAGAGACATTATCCTTTTAACATTGTCATGTGTGTGTCTATGATGTATAAATCCAGTCTGATCATTATTTAGTTTTTTGGATAGTGGTATTTTCATTCTGTTAGTTAATAACATCATACATATCTTATAGTCATTATTTAATAATGATATAGGTCTATATGAGGTACAGAGGTGTGGGGATTTGTTTTCCTTTAGGATTGGTGTGATTAAGGAATATATCCAAGAGGGTGGTATTAAAGCTTGTGACTGAATTTCTAATAGAGTTTTATGGAAGAGGGATGGTATCTTTGAAGGAAAAAGTTCAGATATTTCCATGATTATGCCATCCATACCTGGAGCTTTATTATTTTTCACCCTCTTTTATTGTATCTGTAATTTCTTTGTAGGATATCGGTGCTTGCAGATCTAGTTTTCATTTTTCTGGTATTTTTTATATTAGAACATTTTTCATCTAGATTTAATTGATCAATATGTATATTTTCTTTTTGGAAATGTTCCATATAGTGATTTCTATAGGCATCAAGAATGTCACCTATATCTGAGACATTTTTCCCTTTCTTTTCATGAAAGATACTTTTAATGTTATTAGCATTTGATTGTATTTTTACTCTTGTGGATACATTATGTAGATATTTGGGAGAAGTGGCCAAGGTTTTCATTTTTAGTTTTTCTAAGCTAAACTAGTTTTATGTGTTAGAATACTTCTACTTTCTTTTTCATCTCCAAATGATTTTGATTTTTTCAGCTTTTACTGACAAATGTTTGGATTGTAGATCTAATAATTCAGAATCCTATTCTCTGATTTTTTTATACCAAGTTAGCATTTTATCATATAGGTAAGCTTTTAATGAGCCCCATATCATTATTTTATTTATCGCTGTGGTGTAATTAATATTTAAGAAAAACTGTAATTCAGATAATAACCAGGGTTTGTACTCTTTAATTTTAGTTATATATGCTGGAACTCTGGAGTTAAATATTAATGGTTTTTACCCATTTTGAAGTTTTAGTATCAATGAATTGTGGTTAGAAATTGGCAGTGAGTGACTGAGAAATTAATGATTTTAAAGTGTAAGTCATAGGCAGCAAATATTTTATCTATTCTATTTTGGGCACCAAATCTGTGATCTTGATGGGAAAACAGCAAAGATTTATCTTCTTTAAATTTGAAAGTATCTACAAGGTGAAATGATTCTACCCACTTGTTTAAAGTTTTTGATACATCAGATGTATGCAGCAGTCTTTTATTTGTAGTTTCAGAAATATCAAATATAGAGTTAAAATCTCTTCCTAATATTAAGTTGCCTTTATAATTATTGGAAATGAAATCCAAGTGTTTGTTAACAGTTCCTGATCCAGTGCCTGGGAACCAGTATAGATTGGCTAGGGTCCATATTCTGTTATTATATTTAACTATTACTAATGCCATAAGGCCTTCTTTATCTTCCTACTTATAAATGCTTTCTGGGTTAATCACATTTGTTTTCCATACAATTGTTACCCTTTTTGTCTTTGTCTTATAAGTGGATTGCGCTAATATCATATATTCCTCAGGATTCCATTTGTAATTGTCATTTGTTTTGAAATTAGTTTTTTTGAAGAAAGACAATTTGTGCTTTGTTCAGTTTTAAATATTTCAGTAGATTTGATCTCTTGCTGGGATTGTTTAAGCCATTTGTATTTAAAGATAATAAAGTTAAATCCATCTTAGGTCATTTAGACTATGTATTTTTTGTTTTATTGTGACTATTAAACATTTTCCTCTGATAACTATAAAGTATAAGTTTGAGCTTTTAAAGGAAATTATCAGTTTTATACTTTGAGTATTTACTGATAAAATAATGTCTTGGTCAGGCACACTAAAAATGTTTTTGTGAAATAACAAATTTATACTAATAAATGTTAACAAAACTAAGATCCGCACTAGCCATGGAATGAAAATCATTCCTAATCTGATGGATAAACCCAAGTCTAGATTATCACTCATACCTTGACAATCCGGAACATCTGAGCTGTATAAATTGAATTACCATATGGAAAATATTTGTAATAGGAGTAAGCAATATTTATATTATTTTGAAGAGATATACTACTATTGTAGATTAGACAGAATTATAATACAATATAAATGTCTACTTATTGTATAAGCAATTAATATTTACATGAAAGATAGACGACAAGCAATTCAATCATAGTAAAGTAGGATGTATCATATATATAACACCTCAGTAAAAGATTATAGCACACAGTTATTTAACATATTCACCCTTATTGATGAAGTCTTTCAAAATGTATTACTTAATATAAATAGATGGTAATACCATTTATACCTAATGTTTATAATACAATGTATTTTACTAGATATATCAGAAGTTATATTTCATTGTTTGCCAGCATTTAAGTAATCACTTTGTTTGTTGCTAATTTACTTAAAGCATCAAGTTTGTTTTATGTAAACATTGATGAAAGTTAGTGCATTTTAATTATCAGTGCATCCTTCTTCCCCCATTTCCTACACATAAGGATTTTCATATATGTCATTTCTTATTATAAAATGAGTGAAATTATAGGTTAAAAACAAGAAATTCACTTATTGTGATTAATGATTACAAGTTCCCTTTCCATATTCATAAATTGCCATTTTATGGCATATACTGAAAGTTTTTAGATTTAAATGGCAACATTCTATTTTGTATAATCAGCAAAGGTTAAACTGAGTGATTATTGTCAATTTAATGCTACTTGTTCAGAATGTGATTGTTACATTCTGTAACATTCCTAGTTCAGGCTTTTATTGTTTCCCTTGAACAACTTTGTCAGTTTGATGTCATGTATAAAACATTAGTTACCTTAGTAACAGCTTAAGTATTATGTATGGTCAAGATGTATTACAAAACCACAATTCAAGTTAAAGCAATTATATGACTTGTTATGCACATTTACTTATATGAGAAAATCATCATGCTTCCCCTTGATGTTCAGTATAGTGTATGTCATGTATGACAAGTTAAAACAGTATTGTTATTATACACAATCCCATGTTATTAAACTGAGTGTCTATTGTCAATTTAATACTATTTGTTCAGAATAAGATTGTTATATTGTGACATTTCAAGTTCAGGCTTCTATTGTTTCTCTTGAACAACTTTGTCAGTTTGATGTCATGTATAAAACATTAGTTACCTTGATAACCACTTAAGTATTATATATAGTCAAGATGGGTTATAAAAACTACAATTCAAGTTAAGGCAATTACATGACTTGTTATGCATATTTACTTATATAAGAAAATCATCATGCTTCCCCTTGATGTCCAATGTAGAGTATGTCCTTTATGACAAGTTAAGACAGTAGTGTTATTATACACAAGCCCATGTTATTAAATCCTGTCTTTAATATCTAAATTCAGCAGACTGCTTCATCTTACATGACGATTATATATTTTATGTCTAGATTTACTAAAATCATACATTACATTACTATTGTGTGTGTGTTTTTTTTTTTTTTTTTTTGGCTGTTGCTTAGTTATTTGAGAGACCACAAGCTGTAATGTTTATTCTTATTATTAGCTCCTTCCAAGCATGTTTATACAGTCCATAGACTTTAAATTATGAGACCCTTCTAGTTTCTTATTTGTTATAAGCATATTTCCATCCTTACATACACACATATCAATACTTCAAGCACGGACAAAAATGCCCATCCAGTTTTGCCAGAATACCATTCACTAGTTCATGTGGTGTGTTTCCATGGTATTCTTAAAATATCCAAGCCAATATTTGTCCTGTTCCATTTTACCAGCCTGTTCCATGCAGTGGCCACTCTGCCAGTGAACCACTCAACACACTTTCCATTCCCACAGATATTTCCACGAAGGAAATCTGATGACTCTCTAGCACTTCCCAGCAACTCCAAAAACTGCTAGAATCAGCTATCCCCATATGCCCAACATGTCCGAGCAAGCTCACCTCCCAGACCACTGCAAAGGGTACTGCCCAAGACCAAGTGCTCTTAGTCTTTCACAATAACTCAGACTTCCACTCTTATGTAAGACCTTAATGTGTTTGGACCAAAATACATTTTAAATATAAAATTGCCCTTATTATTTATTTATCTATTTTTATCAAAAATCAACTTAATGAGCTAAACAACATGTTGGGAGACCATCAATATGTGTACATGTGGTTTAAAGCAGCCCTTTTATTATATATATATTTTTTTAAACCAAAAACATTATTGCCGAGAATCATCTTGGAGGCTCCTCAGAGCCACTAAGCATTACCGTCACTGTCTCCATTACCACAGCAACCTGGGAGCATCTGTTTCTGTTAGTGTGTCTATGTACTGCATACCAGAGGCTCGGGATGCACCTGAAGCAAAGCTACAATTCACTGCAACTTCACACCTAAATTCCTTCCCTTTCAGTGAGGCAGCAGCCAGGAAAATAACAGAGAGCAAACAGATAAAAAAAAAACTCCCAACAAGCTGCCACAACAAGAGACAACACAGTCCTCCAGCCCTCCCACCTCTCACTCAGCAGACATACAAACAAACCATTCTCAGCCAAAATATCCCAAATCACAGATCTATCCACTCCCTTCCCCAGGATCCAGGCTAAAACATCAAATGTATCTTCCTAATACACAAGCATCTGTAAACCTTGATCACAAGCCACAACCCATAGCTTTCTGGAGATGAAAATGGCAACATATAACAGCTGCCAAACACAGCTGCATCAACATACACCATGTCAGGCTTAATCAAACAGCACTTAAAGTTATGATACCTGCCATAATTGATATTAATTATGTTTAGACAAAATAATAATGACATTTGTACTAGCTGCTAGACACGGCTGTATCCACGCACACCATATCAGGATTGATCAAACAGCACTCAATGCTTTGATACCTGTCATAATTGATATTAACTATGTTTAGACAGAATAATAATGACATTTTTACTACTTGCCAGACACAGCTGCATCCATGCACACCATATCAGGACTGATCAAACAGCACTTGTAGCTGTGATACCTGCCATAATTGATATTAACTATATTTACACAGAATAATGATGATATTTGTACTAAGAGCTTGCTATAATTATTTAACCAGGATATACATGACATTTCTAAATCATACTTTAACTGAAGAAGGCATTAGTTTCCATGACAGCATTTTTTTTCAAAACACTGTACTGTTATTGCTATTATATGTGTTGTTAATTTGTTACATTTGAGTCTGAACAATTATGAATGGTACCTTGCTGAATTAGTTAATTAATTACTTAAATTATTATAAGTAAAATCAATGAAAAATTAACAAGATAAGTATTCATTGAGTTCAAGTAGGGGAACAGAGACTTCTATGTTTGTAGTCTATGTTGCTTTGTTTGGCTTATATATAATGTAAATAGTAACCCATCTTGACCTACCTTTGTTTGTGAAGAATTATTGGACTTTTTAAACATTCTGAATAAATCATTACTGTTTCTCAGTTGTTTAAGAATCCCTCCTTTTTTAAATAAAAACAGATGACAAGTGATGTACCATATCAGTTGATACTTTGAGACATGTAGTTTTGAGTTATTTTTTTGGGACAGCTATCTTGGAATCATTTTTTTCCTTCTTTTTTCTAGCATCAGACCAAGGATTTGTTTCTTTTATTCTTTTAAGAGTAGGGGTCATCCATTCCATTTCATCTGGGGTAGACACTATGTTGTTTTTGATGAATATAGTAGCTTCTTCTAAGTCATTAAAGGTTCTCATCTCATTGGCAAAAAGTATTTTTATCTTGGCTGGAAAGGCCAGCTGTGCTTTAATGTTGTTTTGTTTCAACAGTTTTATTATTGGTCAGAGTTTCTTTCCTTTGTTCTAGTATTCTGGAAGAAAAATCATTGTCAGACCTTATCAGGCTTTGATTGTATTTAAAGGGTGATTTTCTCCAAGCAGATTTTAATATTAGTTCCTTGTCCAGAAATGAAAGAAATTTTATAACTATGGATCTAGGTGGAGTATTTGTTGAGTTAGAAGCAGGTTTCCTCAGTGCTTTATGTGCCCTTTCAATTCCAAATGAAACTCCTTCTTTCATGTCAAAAAATTCAGGAATCCAGGTTAAGAATGAAATAATCCCCAGGATTCAGCAAGCTCTGCACAACATGCAGGAATAATGCAGGAGCTGCTGGAGGCAATATGGCCACCAAGAGATCCAGGAACAAGCTCCCGGGATGTGCACGAGCAGTCCTGCACTATTCCTGCACAGACACAGCTCCTGTATGCTAATTACCCCATTTGCAGGTAATAACCATGCAAATGAGGTGAATTAGTGATCCAGGAAGCTGGCAGCCGTTCGTGCAGGATTAGTGTAACCTGCAGAAATGTATTCGGTTAGTAAACGTGTACATTTCTGAAAACTACAAAAAGGAGCCATGACAGCTCCAAATAAAGGGTGTGTATAATGTGAAAAGCATGCCAATGGCCAAATATATGCCCAGTGGCATGGAAAACAGTTGCAAAAAAAATTTTTTTTGGCCGATTTTGGCCATTTAAGAGTAGGGCAGCAGCAAGCAAACAGTATCGGATGGAAAATAAAAGTAAAACCCTGAAAAAAGGTTTTTCTGCAAAATCACAATTTTGCCATTATAGTCAATGGCAGGCAGAAGACAACAAGGCCAGTGAATAGTAGTTGCTAAGGGGGAAGGCTCAGTGTCAGATTTTTAACTAGGGCATTATCAGGCAATTCTATGCAAATGAGGGGAATGATACTGAAGCGCAGATTTCCCCTCATGGCTAGCCTACACCCAAACGTGTAGGTACAAGAAAACCATGGTGCAAGCCTAAGAGCTACCTGACATCATAGAGGGGTGTGTCAGGCATACTGTAAGCTTATTGGCGCTCTATGGCTCGGGATTGCCCTTAGCTTAGCAGAGCTAAGGAAGGGTATGTGTCTGAAGCTGCCAAGCACACTTTACATTGCCTAAACCTGTGTTTATGCCATGCACCAGGTTTCAAACAAACAAAAAAAGTAAACCAAGAAATAGCAGCTCCATTCACGTCTGAGCGCTGGGTTTGTGTGGTGCGCCTTGGGGCTTAAACAGGAAGGCAATGGGAAGGGAAAACAGCAGTAGGAAGGTAATCAAGGAGAACTAGCATAATTGGCAGGTGAAATGTATCAGAATCAGCCAATTAAACAGGTAGCAGCCAAGCCCAGCACAGTATTAAAAATGATGCAAACACCTTTCCCTCTGTTTTGTTCCACAAACTCTACACCACTGGTGTACACAAACAGGGAAATTTTAGCTAATAAAAGCAACAAAATGATAGGGGCTGCATTCGCACTCATAAATCAACAAGTGGAAGAGGCTGAGGGTGGTGAGGATGAGAATGCTGATGACCAACCCACAGTGAGGAGAAGACCCAGGGGCTGCATGAGCTGGAGATAGTGGAGCGCTATAGGGTGGATGGGGACCTCTTACAGCAAATTGTTGAGCTGTGCTGGCCACACCTCACACACAGAACCAACAGAGGGGAACCCATCTCAGTGGATACCAAGGTATGTGTAGGCTTAAGAATACTTGCCGCAGGTATCTTCCAAAGGCCAACTGGGAATATCATGGGGATCTCACAGGCATCAGCATCCAGGGTACTCCACCAGTTCCTGGATGCCATGTCAGCACATGCCGGTGAGCACATATATTTCCTCAACACCCGTGAGGCATTGACCAGCAATATGCATCTCTTCCACCAAATAGCAGAATACCCTGAGGTAGTGGGTGTTATAAACTGCATGCACATACACATCAAAGCACCACCCGGTGTGCAGGGTAGAGTCTACATAAACCATAAGGGCTTCCCCTCCATCAACTGCCAGGTCATGTGTGATGCCTAGGGCATTATAATGAATGTGTGTGCTGGCAGCCCTGGAAGCTATCATGACTCCCACATCTGGCATACGATACAGCTGTACCAGAGATTTTCCAGTGGGGACATCCTATATGGCCACCTACTGGGGGATACTGGTTACGCACTGGAGCCATGGCTGATGGCAACCATCAGAAATGCACACACACCCAAACAAGAACTCCATAATGAGGCACACGCACAGACAGAATCATAATAGAGCATGTGTTTGGGATGCTCAAGTCACGGTTCCAGTGCCTAGACATATCCGGTGGAGCCTTGCAGTACTCAGCAGCTACATGTATCCAAATTTTCATCGTATGTGCCATGCTACACAATATGATCCTGCAGAAACAGCTGCAGCAGGAACAGCATGGGGCAGGGCCACACAGCCCACCAGCATTGTCAAAGCCTGCACTGGCAGAGTGACTCACAGGAGGAACAACCTGAGCCTGCCCCAGTAGGCAGAAGGAGGCATTCCCAGTATGCGCAGGCCTTGGCAAAGAGGCTACACATAGCACATACACTGACACGGTAGGAACCCAGGAAATGACACCTCACTCTGACTCACAAGTACAGTAAAAGGGATGCCACACATGACACTACCTGTGATTAACCATGTATAGGGAGTGTACTATGTGCATCCGACATAGTCAGCTCTCCAGCACCATCCGCAATACTGACACAGCCACAAGGTAAGTCACGCTCTCTATCAATTGCTGAATAGAGTAGAATGTTCTGCTACCTGTATCTATTGTATGGATATGAGCATGTTAGGGAATCGGGTGGCTGAATGGCATGCCAGCAGATAGTAGACACCTATATCGGCAGCATGAAATCCTTAACAAATACTGGTGTCAACATAGTAGGCAGTACTAGACAAGGTGACAAAACCCACTGCAGGGCATGTGGTGGGCCAAATATGTGTCCATAGGACACACACATACATGTCAGTGAGGCTCACATACCCAACAACAGTCTCAGCCAGCAGGACAGGTGTAGACAAACACAAAGAAAGGCTGTGCTAAGGCCTCTGATTGATGGCTATGGAGAACAGCCCCCCTCCAGACCCACACAGAGTTCTGAAGGGTAAGAAGTCTGAAACTGAAATGTAGGTCAATAAAACCTAAGAACTGTAGTACACTGATATGCCTCTAGTCTGCATGATAGGTCAAAATACAAAATGAAATGGAGTACCTGAAATACCAGTACAGTCATAGCAAATGTGTACAGTTGTCAGGTGTGCCCCCCCCCCCAACAATCCTATGTAGAAATGTAGTAACATGTATGTGCAGGTATAATAACAGTGGAGCACAGATTACCTGAGCCGGCCAAAGTAGCAGGATAGATTGTAGCACGTGTGCAATATGCAGGGCTATGTGTGTTAGGTTGGTGTGTGTTGTATATTGTGTGAGAGTGGTCAGCATGTAGGCATGGTGGGTTGTGTCCTGTTGGCCAATGGCCAGTACTGCTGATGACAGGGCCAAGTTCTCACAACTGCAGTGCCAAACACAATACATCCCAGCAAGACACATTCCAGCAGTAATCCATACTAATTGTTTGGATGTAATATCTGTCACTATCTGAAAAATGGACATGGCATGAATGTGGCCCAGACATACAAACAGTACACAGGTGGAAGTATCCTAGACAGAGAGTGTATAAAATGTTACTGTCAAATGGACAAACCATTGGAAGTGTATATACAGGTTAGCAGCAAATTAGTTGGGTTTGTAGTATGGAATACTGATGTTGTCTGGCTAAACACTGGCAGACCACAAAAGTCACAGGTATGAAGTACTGAGAAACTGCTTATGTCCCTGCACAAGCCAGCATAAGTGGAATGCCCCACGTATATATGTGAGTCAGTTGCAAGTATCTTCCGTAGCACACATGCACCCAGCCCACCCCACCATCAGCCACAGGTACCTCACAGGTCTTATCCCTGCTGTTGGGAATGAGTGCAATATGACCCCCACTTCTGTATGGGAATAGCCACAGAATGCAGCATGCTGAAGAGGTGTCCCATGCAGATGTGTCCCTAGCTGTAAGCAGCACCCAACCAGCATCCACACCACTGGATCAATAAGGACAGAAACTATTGACATTAACACCTTGCACACCTACCCTGTCACTCCAGGGGAATATAGTGGCTTGGAGCCTGGGACTGTAGGAGTGACACAATGCAACGGCCTGCTAAAGATGGCCTGCATCACTACTAAATGCCATACAGTCCTCTGTCAAAGGCCTGTGTCGCACCCATACTACCAATGTATGTTATCTCATGGACTCCGAAATAACAACATAACACAGTCCACAGAACCCAAATGCAAGGCCATGTCGACAAATCCCACTAGCATGTCCTACTGCATGAACTGTGGACCAACCCCTAAATACTGCTTGGATGAAGTGATAACTATAGGGATTCCAAATCCAGCCCAACAAAAAGGTGAAGCAATAAAGCTCTGAGAGGACAAACGTAGATCAAAAGTTTAATACATAGACACCATTAACACTCACAAAAATATGTTTTCGTTTAACATACACTTCATCAGATGCAGGTTTGAATTAAACTCTTTCTATATATATTATTTCTCTTACATATTAACCAATGAAAAGTGAACCAATTAATGAATTAATTGTTACAACCTAAGCTGAAAAACATATGTATACCTGGCATTTAGGAACCAAAACTGGTTATAGATTATTCATTTTACTGAATAAAAACATAAAACATCCAAAAAATAACAACACATTGATTATAACCTATTTAAAATACATTTTTCACTATATGTAAATGTAAAAATTATATATATATATATATATATATATATATATATATATATATATATATATATAGATATATATATATATAGAAGGAGTTCAATTCAAGCATGCATCTGATGAAGTGCATGTTAAATGAAAACGTATTTTTGTGAGCGTTAATGGTGTCTATCTATTAAACTTTTGATCCAGGTTTGTCCTCTCAGAGTTTTATTGCTTCACCTTTTTGTTGGGCTGGATTTGGAATTATTGGTGAACTTTTAGGCCTCTTGGTAGTTATTTTGAATAACTATAGGGATACTTATCAGATAACATTTGCATAATGTTCAGAAGAGGATAGAATAACAGGGGGGGGTAGAAGCATGGATGCCATGGAGTGTGTGAAGTCTGAAACTTAGCTGTGTGCACATACTATCCCTGCCTGCAAACACAGGAATGGGTGGCTACAAACATGCTTGTAAACCACAATGTGAAAGGGAACTGACCAGATATATGAGCCCTGCCTCTGAGTAACCTGTGTGAATCTGTACAGCTGTGAGGTATGGCCACAGCAGGATATGGCCATACTGTCATGTCGATGGATGTACAAGCATGGGATCCTCAGCCACCACTGTACCAAGGTGCTGAGCCATTTACACAGCTCTGCAGCTCCCCCTCTAGAATGACATGATTGTGCAAGAATATTTAGGCTGCAGACCACAATACTGGACACAACTTCATTCACCCTGTGTTCCCCAGGAAATTACTGCAAGCAAATATGTATACCTGACAGTAGTTGATGACATAAAACATCACAATGTAAAACAGTACATATGTCTGAATATCTCTACTAACATCAAAACCATGTAGCAGAAGCAGCACAGACACAATTACTTACAGTAACCCACTATCCTTTGCCCATTGTGACCCCATATTGTCAACTGATCTACAGATATCCTGCAGAAACAGGTTGCTAGCTGTAGGTGTAGAACACAAAAGCCTGCACTGGAGTACTACCTACCTGGAATGGATTCACACATGCCGTACAGAAGGTCATACTGAGCATGCTCCAACACTTACCGAAGCCCATGTCTGACAACAAAATAATGAAAGGTCATAATGGGCATGCTCCCACACTTAAAAATGAAACCCATGTCTGGCAACAACAGTGGACTATACATATCTGACAGTTGCAGATGTTTGTGCACACACTCCACATTGCACACCAGTCATACTTTGCACACACATCGGATAGGAATACATGCATATATCCAAGGACAACACACTATAATAGGCCAAACTTACACATGCATAGATGTGTGGAAGAGAGTGACAGACAGTGACAAAGAGCTTCCTATCATGAGGCCTGTCCTACCCAGAACACATCCAATTGGCTAAAACCACATGATGTGCAAATGACAATCAATGTAGACATTTGCTTCTGGCATCCCTCAGCATTATAGTCTCTGTGCTGCTTGTGATAACTATGTAACATGACTGTACAAGTCATTATTCATCTAGCAGTTGTATACACGTTCCTGTTAAATGTAAACCTGTGTGTGACTGAGTGTTGTGTGTGTGCTTCCGGATGAATGGTTTATGGCCCATTCACACAGACTGCACTCCCCATTGCCCTACTTTGGCAAGCCTGCTGATGTCATTCGCCTTGAAATACACCTTTGGGGAAGTAGTAGCCATATAATCTCTGTGGTGCATGCTATAACTGCAAAATGCTATATAGTGTGATGTGTTAGTTAGGTATGAGTTTTAATCCCAAACATGGCAACTGTGAAACTCTGTGTGTGTGTGTGTGTGTGTGTGTGTGTGTGTGTGTGTGTGTGTGTGTGTGTGTGTGTGTGTGTGTGTGTGCGTGTGTGCGTGTGTGCGTGTGTGCGTGTGTGCGTGTGTGTGTGTGTGTGTGTGTGTTTGTCTCTGTAAGGATCAATGCTTTTGAGGCCATTCACAGTCAATACACTTTCCATTGCCCTACTTTGGCAAGCCTGCTGATGTCATTCACCTTGAAATACACCTTTGGTAAAGGAGTAACTCTATAAGCTCCGTGGTGCATGCTATAACTGCATAATGCTTTAGTGTGATGTACTACGTAGGTAGGAGTTCTAATTCCAAACATGGAAACTGTGTGTGTAAGGATCAATGCTTTGGTGGCCATTCACAGTCACTAGAAACTCCTAAAAATGGAGAACATCGATATCTGTGCAGTAACAGAGACCTGGTTTAAGGCTCCAGAGAGCACCCCTGCAATACCAGGCTACAACTCTTAGCACACTTTTCAGCCACCAAACAAGGACGGAAACACCAAAGGTGGAGGAGTGTCCATATTCATCAAGGATATTCACACCACCAGGCTAGTTGCCCAACACAATGCATCTGA
The DNA here is from genome assembly GCF_019279795.1 of Protopterus annectens. Lineage (NCBI taxonomy): Eukaryota > Metazoa > Chordata > Ceratodontiformes > Protopteridae > Protopterus > Protopterus annectens. Next base: position 1,832,658,911 of record NC_056731.1, read on the forward strand.
AATTCTCCAGGTGCAACTAACACTAGGTAAGACTGCAATCCACATTGTAGCTTGCTACAAATCCCCCACCATGCCCCAAGATTCTCACTACACCTTTCTAAACATACTGAAAAATATTAAGATACAACTAAATGGGTAATTTCAACTACTCTACCATTAACTGGGAAAACTACTCATGTACCAACACCTTTGCCCAACAGTTCTTGGAATTCATAAATTCTAATGCCATGGATCAACTAATCCATAGTCCCACCAGGGTTCTAATATCCCAGAACTGGTCATTACCGACATGGGAAATCGATACTCCACACCTATGGTAACCCCCTCGTTGGTCAGGTCTGAGCATAAGCTAATCACCCTTGACATCCACATCCCTCCCCCACCCCCAGTAAGGAAACCTCTGTAAAACAACTTCTCCAAAGCCAATTTCATGCTGCTCAAGTCAGAAATGACAAACTTCATGACACCTATGCAGATGGAAACTGAAAGTTCGACTGCTGAATCCTACACTAAGACACTGTATGAGCACATCTACTTGTGCATGAATCATGCCATCCCAAGTAGAACCAAGATGCTCTCCTCCAAAAAAAGGAAGCCAAACTGGTGGTCCCCTGCCAAAAGCAAACTTTACAACAAAAGGAAGAAACTGTTGCAGAAAAGTAAAAAATCCCAGAATGCAAAAAACTCCCTTACCAGCCTCAGTAAGAAGCTGAGATCCATCATAAAATCCTCCAAAGCTAGTTACGAAAATAATATAGCCAAAGATTCCAAAGACAACTACAAGCTATTCTATAACTATGTCAGGAATCAAAATGGCAAAGCTCAGATCTGCTCTGAGCTATAACAGAATGGCATTAAATATACTGATCTCAAGGATATTGCTAATATCAGTGCCAACTTATCCCCCCTTTAACCCCCTAAAGGGCCCATCTCAATACCAAAAGAGTGCCAAATTCTGGTAATAATGGCCACACAGGTAAAAACCACACTCTCCAAAGCTAGGAATACAGCATCCATGGGACCAGACAACATCCCGGGCTGTGTACTACATGAATTGCAAAATGAACTGGCAGCTCACCTAAGTGTCATGTTTAATCACAGCCTCACCTCAGGCTTCATGCCCACTGAGTGGTGCACAGCTACAGTTATCACACTCCACAAGGGGGGATCCATCTTGGATCCTGGGAACTACCACCCCATCAGTCTGACGAGCCTGATCTGCAAGGCCATGGAATGTATTATCATGGAACTTATAAACAAAGATATTGGCAACCTTCAAACACTGGACCCCACCCAGTTTGGGTCAATAAAGGGCAGATCTTGTCTTCCGAACCTGACTTACTTCTTCAAATCAGTCTCCAGAGCTGAGGACAAGGGTAAGGCAGTCCACACAGCCTATCCGGACCTCGCCAAAGCCTTCACCACCATCCCCCAGTCTGGAATCATAGATAAACTTACTAAGCTGGGCATTAATCCCTACGTCACTCGATGGGTTGCCAACAGGCTTACTGACAGAACCCACACTGTAAATGTAGCCGTCTCCAAATCCAGCTCCACACAAGTGACAAGTGGAGTACCTCAGGGTTCAGTCCTGGGACCGCTCTTGTTTGGCAACTACTTCTCTGAAGTACAGGCCAACACTAAGGGACTCTGGCTAACAAAGTTCACAGATGACTGCAAACTGGGAGCCATTACCGAATCCCCAAATTATGTGGATATTCTACAAAAGGGCCTTACAGAAACAGATGCTTGGTGCCAGAGCCATGGGCTCAAGCTCAATGCCAAGAAATGTATAGTTAGCCCCTTTGGGAAGAAAGATGTACCCATGAATTACCACATAGGTAGCAGTACACTAAACATCAAAAGTGTGATAAGAGATTTAGGGACACAAGTGGACAGTGATCTTACCTTTGATAACCACATCTCCACAACAGTCAGGAAATCCTTCTATGTGGCACACCTCATCACTAAGGGCTTTTCATTCAGAAAAAAGGAGGTCATTGTCCCACTGTACTCATCTCTCTGTAGACCCATTATAGAATACAATGCCCTGTTTGGTATATACCTCTCTAGACGTCTGCAACAACTAGAAAGGCTGCAGAAATACCTCACTAAAGAATCACAGGCCTAAAGCAGATGCCCTATGCTGACTGTCTAAACATAATCCAGCTATACTTTGTCACATATCGTCTACTCAGAGGCAATCTCTGCTTAACATACAAGGCCATGTCAAACCTAGAGCTGTTGGACATGCTACACTTAAGGAAATCCCAATCCCTCAGAGTCACATGCTCCAGGGATCTAAACCTGGTCATCACCATGAACAAAACATGCTGAAGGGATGTGTTCCTGACCGAGAGACTCCCAAGACTCTGGAATAGACTGCCCATACATGTCAAGCAGAGCACCTCTTTTGCCCTCTTCAAAGGAACCTTGATTACTGGATGGGAGATAGGAAGTTTACCCCTGGGATCACTTCAGCTGCCCTGTTAGACAGGGATCCAGGGAAGTAAATATTGTGGGAAGAGATAGTCAGGGAATTGCTATGGCTAGGCTTGTATAGGCCCTAGGGCTGATAGCCTAGTATCAACCTATGAACCTATGAACCTATGAATGACACTTTCCATTGCCCTACTTTGGCAAGCCTGCTGATGTCATTGACCTTGAAATACATCTTTGGGGAAAGAGTACACCTGTAAGCTCTGTGGCATCTGCTATAACTGCGTAATGCTTTAGTGTGATGAACTAGATAAATAGGAGTTCTAATCCCAGACATGGTAACTGGAAGACTCTGTGTGTGTGTGTGTGTGTGTGTGTGTGTGTGTGTGTGTGTGTGTGTGTGTGTGTGTGTGTGTGTCTGTGTAGGGATTGATGCTTTTGTGGCCATTCACAGTCACTACACTTTCCACTGCACTACTTTGGCAAGCCTGCTGATGTCATACACCTTGAAATACACCTTTGGTGAACAAGTATCCTTATAAGCTCCATGGTGCATGCTATGTCTACGTAATGCTATAGTGTGATGTACTAGTTAGGTAGGAGTTCTAATCCCAGACATGGCAACTGAGAAACTATGTGTGTGTGTGTGTGTGTGTGTGTGTGTGTGTGTGTGTGTGTGTGTGTGTGTGTGTGTGTGTGTGTGTGTGTGTGTGTGTGTGTGATTGCTTGCCTGTGTAGGGATCATTGCTTTTGAGGCCATTCACAGTCAAATCATTTTCCATTGCCCTACTTTGGCAAGCCTGCTGATGTCATTCACTTTGAAATACACCTTTGGGGAAGGAGTAGCCATGTAAGCTCTGTGCCTAATGCTATAACTGCATAATGCTGTAGAGTGATGTACTAGTTAGGTAACAGTTCTAATCCCAGACACAGCAACTGTGAAATTTTGCATGTGTGATTGTGTGTCTGTGTAAGAATCATTGCTTTTGATGCCATTCACAGTCAAATCACTTTTCACTGCCCTACCTTGGCAAGCCTGCTGATGTCATTCACTTTGAAATGCACCTTTGTGGATGAAGTAACCCTGTAAGCTCTGTGGAGCATGCTATAACTGTGTAATGCTGTAGTGTAATGTACTAGTGAGGTAGGAGATCTAATCCCAGACATGGCAACTGTGAAAATCTGTGTGTGTGATTGTTTGTCTTTGTAGGGATCATTGTTTTTGAGGCCATTCACAGTCAAATCACTTTCCATTGTCCTACTTTGGCAAGCCTGCTGATGTCATTCACTTTGAAATACACCTTTGGGGAAAGAATAGCTTTGTAAGCTCCATGGTGCATGCTATAACTGTGTAATGTTGTAGTGTGATGTACTAGTTAGGTAGAAGTTCTAATCCTAGACGGGGCAACTGTGAAACACTGTGTGAGTGATTGTCTGTGTAGGGATCATTCATTTTGAGGCCATTCACAGTCAGATCACTTTCCATTGCCCTACTCTGGCAAGGCTGCTGATGTCATTCATCTTGAAATGCACCTTTGGTAAAAGAGTAGCCCTGTAAGCTTTGTGGTGCTTGCTATAACTGCGTAATACTATAGTGTGATGCAGTAGTTAGGTATGAGTTCTAATCCCAGACATGGCAACTGTGAGACTCTGTGTGTGTGTGTGTGTGTGTGTGTGTGTGTGTGTGTGTGTGTGTGTGTGTGTGTGTGTGATTGCTTGCCTGTGTAGGGATCATTGCTTTTGAGGCCATTCACAGTCAAATCATTTTCCATTGCCCTACTTTGGCAAGCCTGCCAATGTCATTCACTTTGAAATACACCTTTGGGGAAGGAGTAGCCATGTAAGCTCTGTGCCTAATGCTATAACTGCATAATGCTGTAGAGTGATGTACTAGTTAGGTAACAGTTCTAATCCCAGACACAGCAACTGTGACATTTTGCATGTGTGATTGTGTGTCTGTGTAAGAATCATTGCTTTTGATGCCATTCACAGTCAAATCACTTTTCACTGCCCTACCTTGGCAAGCCTGCTGATGTCATTCACTTTGAAATACACCTTTGTGGATGAAGTAACCCTGTAAGCTCTGTGGAGCATGCTATAACTGTGTAATGCTGTAGTGTAATGTACTAGTGAGGTAGGAGATCTAATCCCAGACATGGCAACTGTGAAAATCTGTGTGTGTGATTGTTTGTCTTTGTAGGGATCATTGTTTTTGAGGCCATTCACAGTCAAATCACTTTCCATTGTCCTACTTTGGCAAGCCTGCTGATGTCATTCACTTTGAAATACACCTTTGGGGAAAGAATAGCTTTGTAAGCTCCATGGTGCATGCTATAACTGTGTAATGTTGTAGTGTGATGTACTAGTTAGGTAGAAGTTCTAATCCTAGACAGGGCAACTGTGAAACTCTGTGTGAGTGATTGTCTGTGTAGGGATCATTCATTTTGAGGCCATTCACAGTCAGATCACTTTCCATTGCCCTACTCTGGCAAGGCTGCTGATGTCATTCATCTTGAAATGCACCTTTGGTAAAAGAGTAGCCCTGTAAGCTTTGTGGTGCTTGCTATAACTGCGTAATACTATAGTGTGATGCAGTAGTTAGGTATGAGTTCTAATCCCAGACATGGCAACTGTGAGACTCTGTGTGTGTGTGTGTGTGTGTGTGTGTGTGTGTGTGTGTGTGTGTGTATGTGTGTGTGTGTGTGTGTGTGTGTGTGTGTGTGTGTGTGTGTGTGTGTGTGTGTGTGTGTGTGTGTGTGTGTGTGTGATTGCTTGCCTGTGTAGGGATCATTGCTTTTGAGGCCATTCACAGTCAAATCATTTTCCATTGCCCTACTTTGGCAAGCCTGCTGATGTCATTCATCTTGAAATGCACCTTTGGTAAAAGAGTAGCCCTGTAAGCTTTGTGGTGCTTGCTATAACTGCGTAATACTATAGTGTGATGCAGTAGTTAGGTATGAGTTCTAATCCCAGACATGGCAACTGTGAGACTCTGTGTGTGTGTGTATTTGTTATCAGTATCCTGTGGTTAGGTAGCTGTGGTTGTGCAATAACAGGACTCATTGTGGAGTAGGTTTTGCAAATTTCTCATATGGAGGACCTATTATATGTCACAATATCCATCTTACCAGGGCAACAGATGTCAAACAGCAGAGAGGCTGGTGTAGACAATCCATACCCCTAAATGTGACATTATGGATTGGGAACAATATAGGCAACCCTTGTATTACCCAGACAACACGCTCCACCCATGTCTCATACACAAACACACTTGGCTAGGAAACAACCACTATGTTGGTAGTTCCCTGCATATTGCCCACAGATAGTAACCATGGTTTGATTGCAGTGGACTACAGAGGACATGGCACCCTGTTCCATCCCTACAGTAGGTAAATCATTGCATACAGTGGTCCTTTGCTATGTTCCTCACTGGACGCCTGCAACAACTGTAGAGTCAGCAAATGTAACCCACAAAGGAAATACCATGCATTATGCACATGCCCTGTATGGACAGATGCCACTAACACCAGTGAATACCTGTATCATGCTGTCAATGTAGGTGCAGGATCAACCTGAGTTCCATTGGCAGTTCTCACCACATGAGGTCAGGAATGCCACATCAGATGATAGCAATCTGTCCACACAACATGCCCCAGACACCCCAGGTACACTTCCACATGTCACAGAAAATGCATGTGGGACATATGCACATTACAGACACCATCCATGTTATGGAATATAGAACACATACATGGCAAGCATTGCACAGTACTGGCCACCCACAATAGTAACCCAGATGAGTGGATGGTGAATACAATACCCGCCTGTGTGGTAAAATCCAGAGACTACACCCCTGAGCCACACTGCAGACCTTTGTCATGTGGCCTGATGTCAAGGTATACCCTTTGCCCTGCCTTGTACAGCCTTCTGGCACAGTCAACCACTACACACCTGTGAAGCAATAAACCCATGCATGTCAGTACTGGCAAACATGTGTGCGTGTGTGTGTGTGTGTGTGTGTGTGTGTGTGTGTGTGTGCGTGTGTGTGCGGAGATTAATGATTTGGAAGCCATTCACACTCACTACACCTCCCATTGCCCTACTGAAGCATGCCTGCTGATGTCAGTCACCTTGACATACCCTCTGCAAATATATATCAGCCTGATAACC